>NC_053133.1:16366357-16431357 GCF_010015445.1 Perca fluviatilis | reverse complement strand
GTGATTGGTTGATTAGATAATTGCATTAACGAGAAATCTTACAGGTGTTCCTAAGGCCGGTTACACACTGGAAGCGTCGCGCGAGCGTGTCAGCCGCGTGGCGTGTCCGGTTATATTTCGGCTCCCATGTTAACAGGTTAGAGCTTACACACTGCCGGCGTGAGACGCGCGTCTCAGGCGCGGCTCGAGACGCGTGCCTGCTAGAAATAGAACCAACAACACCTATTTTTCACGCGAGACGCGAGCGTGTTGGAAGCGTTTCCAGGCAAAATAGAATAGGAAAATATGTTTATATGTCATTTAGACACAAATACATATTAATAAATGACATCTCGATGTTTGAAAGTCTAGGTTTTGACATCAATGTAGATATAAATGTAATACAAAATGTCAGAGAAAAGATTTTCAAATATTGCACCTGTCATACAGAACGAAATATTCTGTAACATATGGATATCATCGTCCATCGTGATGGCTGCCCGACATCACGATGGAGAGCAACCATCGTGATGTGTCTTTCCCCCCCCCCGGTCAAACACACTAATCCTAGTCGCGGGCGCTGGACGGGAAATTGACAAATGCGTCGGTCTTAAACCAGGGGGTTGTTACGTCTCTGGTCACGCAACTGTTAGAAACATGCCGTTTACTTTTTTTTTTTAGGTCCGGTAGAATCTATCTCCGTTGATCCTGTTCGTTTGTTTGCTGCTTTCATGGCTGTAACAACGTTACAGCTGTAGCGCGCTGGGTTTACGTTTTTACAGGTACAGTGCCTTGCGAAAGTATTCGGCCCCCTTGAACGTTTCGACCTTTTGCCACATTTCAGGCCTCAAACATAAAGATATAAAACTGTAATTTTTTGTGAAGAATCAACAACAAGTGGGTCCCAATAATGAAGTGGAACGAAATTCATTGGCTATTTCAAACTTTTTTAACAAATAAAAAACTGAAAAAGTGGGCGTGCAAAATTATTCAGCCCCTTTACTTTCAGTGCAGCAAACTCTCTCCAGAAGTTCAGTGAGGATCTCTGAATGATCCAATGTTGACCTAAATGACTAATGATGATAAATAGAATCCAGCTGTGTGTAATCAAGTCTCCGTATAAATGCATCTGTTCTGTGATAGTCTCAGAGGTCCGTTTAAAGCGCAGAGAGCATCATGAAGAACAAGGAACACACCAGGCAGGTCCGAGATACTGTTGTGGAGAAGTTTAAAGCCGGATTTGGATACAAAAAGATTTCCCAAGCTTTAAACATCCCAAGGAGCACTGTGCAAGCGATAAGATTGAAATGGAAGGAGTATCAGACCACTACAAAGCCCGAAGACGCCGTCCGCCCCTCTAAACTTTCAGCTCATACAATGAGAAGACTGATCAGAGATGCAGCCAAGAGGCCCATGATCACTCTGGATGAACTGCAGAGATCTACAGCTGAGGTGGGAGACTCTGTCCATAGGACAACAATCAGTCGTTATACTGCACAAATCTGCCTTTTATGGAAGAGTGGCAAGAAGAAAGCCATTTCTTAAAGATATCCATAAAAGTGTCGTTTAAAGTTTGGCAGAAGCCACCTGGGAGACACACCAAACATGTGGAAGAAGGTGCTGTGGTCAGATGAAACCAAAATCGAACTTTTTGGCAACAATGCAAAACGTTATGTTTGGCGTAAAAAAGAAAGCTCACAACCCTCCTCAACACACCATCCCCACTGTCAAACATGGTGGTGGCGCATCATGGTTTGGGTCTGTTTTTCTTCAGCAGGGACAGGGAACAAATGGTTAAAATTGATGGGAAGATGGATGGAGCCAAATACAGGACCATTCTGGAAGAAAACCTGATGGAGTCTGCAAAAGACCTGAGACTGGGACAGAGATTTGTCTTCCAACAAGACAATGATCCAAAACATAAAGCAAAATCTACAATGGAATGGTTCACAAATAAACATATCCAGGTGTTAGAATGGCCAAGTCAAAGTCCAGACCTGAATCCAATCGAGAATCTGTGGAAAGAACTGAAAACTGCTGTTCACAAACGCTCTCCATCCAACCTCACTGAGCTCGAGCTGTTTTGCAAGGAGGAATGGGCAAAAATGTCAGTCTCCGATGTGCAAAACTGATAGAGACATACCCCAAGCGACTTACAGCTTGTACGCGCGCAAAAGGTGGCGCTACAAAGTATTAACTTAAGGGGGCTGAATAATTTTGCACGCCCAATATTTCAGTTTTTTATTTGTTTAAAAGGTTAGAAATATCCAATAAATTTCGTTCCACTTCATGATTGTGTCCCACTTGTTGTTGATTCTTCACAAAAAATTACAGTTTTATATCTTTATGTTTGAGGCCTGAAATGTGGCAAAAGGTCGAAAAGTTCAAGGGGGCCGAATACTTTCGCAAGGCACTGTATATCTGGCAACCCGGCCTGGCTGTCAAACTGGGCCATTGATAACAACACACAGATCAAAACATAAACAGAAATTCCATCACTGAATGTAAATTTCAAAAAGAAAAAATACTGACATTAGCATTGTTGTCAGAAAAGATAGTATTTCAGTTTAACATGTTTCCTTAATATCTGATGAGGCATTGGTGTCATTTTTGGATTTATTACAGTACAAATATTACATATTGGACCTTTAACAGTTTGAATCTCATACAACTGAGGTACAGAAATTACATCCACTAAAAATTATTTTGCTTTATTATATAATTCATGGACATATACACATATATATGCCCTTTAGGGTAAAATATTTGCTATGTAAAAGCTGTTATCGCAGTCATTCCTGGCATCAAAACTGTAACTGTCTTGAGGAGTTTACCATCAAAGATCAGTCTCTCTAATCCCACTATACTTTAAATCTCCCAACCACTGCAGTTATGTGCCATCAAAAGATCGAGACAATGAAATGCACAAAAGGGATCATCGGGTTTGAAAGTATATGTATCTTTCTTCTTGCCTTTTGTAGTTTAACGTAAGCCTCGAAGCTTTGCTGATCACAGTTGATCTAATCCCAGAGTTTGATGTGCAACACTGAAATGTATTAAACTGTCATGTTGTCCATATGCCCAGCAGGCACAACGTCAATGTCAGTGTGCTTTATGGTAAATTGCTCATACTAATACTCTCTCTACACAGGCATCCTGCAGGTGTGACTGGTTTTGTTCTTTATTTGTTCTTTATTCTATCCTTCTTCTAAAGAATTGACCACATGAAGCAAGGAATTATAAGGAATTATCATAAAAGTCAATAGTGCAAATTGTTGAGCAACACAACAGCAGTCAAGAGTTTTCTTTTTAAACTTTCTTTACATACTCCAGGTGGGTGCTACTTAAAATCTTTACTGTCCGTTTGCTGCAAGGTCATAACTCTGTGAAATCTGAACATACAAATGATACACATATTTTTAGATTCAATGTGAATTTACACTTTGTCACTTTGTTACATCATTGTCATGAATACGCATCTATAAATCCGTTTACAAATCAGAGAAAAACTCAAACCTCAAACTGCTGAATTGCCTGAGAAACAGCACGTGAACTGCTACACTAACAGCTAATTAGGCATATGTACAATGGTGCCAACACTTTTGCCAAATGTAAACACATATGTCTGCGAACAAACTTATAGGGCTCAAGTTGTAACTTAGCCCACAGATAACTTTTTTTCCAAAGTTTCTCTCTATAAATTGAGAATGGTGATGGCCTAATGAGCTGAGTTCTGTTAGAAACATTCAAATAGGCAATCATGTGTGTCTTACTGTATTTCTACATACCTGAAGATGCAAAGGATCACAATAGCTGTGGTAAGAAATATGAGGGAAACACTGTGGCCAATGGTGTAGCCGATCTTCACTTGCCAGAAAAACTTGCCCTGAAGAAAAAGAAAGTGAAGAAAACTGAAACATAAGGTTAAAAGTTGGTGGTTCCTAAATTGAGGGTCAGTCAGTACATTTATTCAAGTACTGTGCTTTACATGACTGTATCTATGCTGTGCTACCTAATACGTTAACCCCATTACATTTCAGAGGCTCAAATTGTTTTTAAATACATTTATCTGACAGCTGTGAATTAGTGATGGGCATTCCAGCTCTTTTTCGTGAGCCGGCTCGTTTGACTCAGCTCACTGAAAAGAGACGGCTCTTTTGGCTCACAAACGGCTCTTTAAAAAAATTTATGTTTTGACTATGATAGGTGTGAAAAACAATTCTAGTCTCACAATTTCTTTAAAAATACATTGATTTGTTATGAAAAAAGAATACTATTAAACATTTGCATTTAAATTACAATGTTTTAATGTATAGAAACAACATTCAAAACAAATACAATCTGAATCTGAACAACATAATAGAACCCATATTAAAGAAAAATAAATAACTGAAAGGATTAAACTGGTCCCTCTTTTTCTCTCTGTTTTGTTTTCAGAGCTGTTTTTCCTCTCCTCTGTCCTCTCCTCCGAGTTTGACAGTGTGTGTGTGTTTGTGATGGCTCGGCCACTCCCTCATGCTGTATAATTGGTTGACACCTTGTGTATGATTGACAGGAACAGAATGTGAGGCTGATCAGACAGTCAAAACTAATGTGTGCCTATATAATTATTTTGTTGTTCTTTGAATTAGTCAATTATTTTAAATAAAATAAAATTCACTCATTATTTGTTATATATTACATAATGATTTAATTTCTATAGGCTATAGAGAGAGTCGGCTCTTCGGATATGCGAGCCAGCTCCCGTCGTTCACCTACAAGAGCCGGCTCTTAGATCCGACTCATTCGCGAACGACCCATCACTACTGTGAATACTATTTTGCACATTAGGATTTTACAAAAAACACATGAAATGAGATACAATTCATTGTTACATATTCAATTTAGAGTGTAATACTGTATGTCACTGGCCCTCTAACAAGTCATGGTCTTATATTACAGTAAGGCAGCGCACGCAAAAAAGGGTCAAAAGCAACACCAAAGGACAGCACCTCTTCTTTCGTTATCTCTCTAAATTCTGTGAATGTAATGAAAAAAATCTTTGTAATCTTCTGAAAGTAAGGTAATTCCTGACAACCAATGACCTTTTATGGTTTTCAATAAATATTTATTGAGCCACAATCTTGTAACGATCCCTTACTTAAAAAGAATCTATATGACTGGATCTGCTCATCTCCAAGCTCCTCCAATATGTATACTGTAAAAGCTTATTGGATTTTACTTCAGCACATGCGGAGCCTTTCAGAGTGGCTTCACAATGTTGCTGCCATGGCGCTGTATGTTTTGTGCTTGATGAAAATGAGATTAAGAGTTCTGCATCCTGAAACTGAGGTATCAAGAATGCAGAAAGGCAGACATCAAATTCCTTTTAGTGTACTCCACCAGCAGGGCCCATCCTGACTTCCTATGTGGCATACCAACAAGGCTACTACCTCTGTGACTGTGAGAGCAGAGTGCCCACCGAGAAAGCTCTTACCCCCCCCCCCCCAGCAGTGCACATCCACTCTTCACCCTGCTCCACCTTCATCAGCACAGACAAGATTAGCTCTCTGCAATACAACTAGACTAAATAAGAGCAATGTTTGATATATTTATTCCCTTCCTAACCCTGAATACAAATGAATAACCTCTATAATGACTCACAATGCAGATAACAGAAGCAGGATCTACTATCTGACTCGGCCTTTTCAATGAAAAGTGTGTTGTGCTTCAAAGACATATGCTTGCTTCAGCAAAAAAAATTATAATTACACTGGGTCAAAGAGGCTATGTGCAATATAAAAGGAGTCGCTCGCAGTACCAACCAATCGATAATTATCACCCGACTCTGCAGTTAGTGACTAACTGCTGGACACAGTGGAGCATTTAGCTCCTTAAGAGACAGATATTTTCCTCAGGAGTTGGTGTGGAGTGTGTGGAGAGTAAATATTGGGCCTACATTCATCAGGTGGCCAGAAACACAACTCCAAATGAATGCTAAAGTTTCTCCGTATCTGCTGGATGTGTAAATAGGCAACTGTTTGATCAAGTTTACCATATCAACTAAATAGTGATAATGTGTTGTGTTTCCAGCTATTGCAGGTTTAAGCATGGCAGCAGGCTTAGTTTATCTAGACTTAGCAAGACTGGACGCAGGCGGTCTCAAAAGTTCAAAAATGAACCTATCAACACCTCTAAGGCTCACTAATTAACAGGTTTTAGTCACATGATTCATCGATAGCCTACACCAACAGAATGTAAAAATGACAATTTGTGGTTCCATCAAAAGGCTGAGCTCCATATTGATCAGCTCCATTGATCAGCTCCATATCTAGTTTTCATCTAACTCTTGGCAATAAAGCTTATATTGTACAATCAATTCCTTAAATAAAACTCAGCAGGAGCAAAACACATTTATTTCTGGATGTCTACAGAAATGAGCTGTTTATTCCACCATTACAACAATAATTGAAACTGCACTACTTTTCGAAGCCCTAGCATGGACATATAGTTTCAGTGTTATGTTACAGATGTGTAAACAAAATAACAAAGGGCAAAAAATAAACTCAAAAGGCAAACCAACAATCAACAGCTATCTTCCTGATTGACCCAAGACACCCACCCACAGAGAAAAGAAAAAGATGTTCTGACTCAATTCTTCCTGCCCACTGATTCTCGAGATAGTTTCCCACTGTGCTGCTGAGTTCAGTCACAATGGGGCCATTGGGTATCTGTACTGGTGCCTCTAATGACTGCCGCATTTTACTCACATCATCGCTGGTGCTGTTGAGATTGTATCCACAGTTCATGGCAATGTCAATGGGATGCATCTCAGTCCAGCCGTCTGCTGTGCAGGTTTTGGAGAGGTTACCTGGAGATCGAGATGACATAAAGAGGTCAAAGCCACCCAGACAGTCGATTTCTCTTTTACCTACTCACCAAGTTATTGGTCCAACGCTCCATGTACTGCTGTGAGACATACTGTGACATTGTCTGTGGCCTCATGTACTGGCTTATTGGGTCACTGCAAAAAACTACAAAACCTTGAAACTCCACAAACTGCCCGATGACTCTCTCCTTATCTGTGCTTGCAAAAAGGCTTTTGGCTACTACAGATATTGACATTCTGGTCCTATTGTCATTCATCCAACCCCAAATAAAGATTAAAATGCTCAAGTTAAGGAATTGTAACTCTAGTAGGTAGTAAACCTGGTTAAAACAACCCTCTCTCCTATAATATATACTGTATCACTGGGTGGATTGTGTTCAAAGGTTTTTTTGAGTAAAAATTAAGAAAAGAGTGAATGAAGTGCTACATTTATGTATGTACCACACAAGAGTCATATGGAGGCAGTCAGGGTTGATGGTGGGTGGTGGAGATGAAAGAAAAATGCAGAGGCCGGGGTTTGTATCGTGAGCCCTGTCTGTGATTACGTTTAGGCAATTAACCCTCAGGAACCTAAGGCCATTTTTACAATTACTTTTCCGTCTGGTTTTATTTTCTAAAAAAGCTTGTAAAACATCAACCCTGTTGTCCACAGTCAATCAATGTACATCATTTTTTTCAGGAAAAACTGGGCTATTAGCATATTTGTGCTGTAGTGAGGTCAATTGAATGTAAAAACAGGTTGTATGACCTTAAGGTTAGCTTTTGGGGTTGCTATACAAGCAGATATTGGATTGCAGGATCAGATATTTTGGTAGTAAACTATTACAAAGTGAACATTTTACTTTCAGTCTCAACCTTTTGTTACTTGCCAGATTATGTTACTAAACAACCTATTATGATTTAAAAAGAAAAACGTAATCCCGGCTGCATTGCATTTCTTATAAAAAAAAAAAATGTTTTGCTACAGAATAGGAGACAAGGTTGTCTTATTGTAGAAAAATAATAGGAACGGCAACATTATTCAGCTTCCTCCTTTCATGTCTGGTTTTCACCACCTACTGTATTTAGGGCCACATGCAAGCAGCAACATATTCAGACAATTCAGAAAGTATATTCTGATGGTGTTATGTAGCTGGATAGTGAGTACTGGTAGTTTGTGGGTTTGTTTACTGTCATGTTGGCGTGGGAGTCCCTTGTATCCAATTTTTGTTTTATTAATTTCTGTGTTTACCTGTTATTTTTCTTTCGATTTTTTATAACTAATTCCTGACTATGTAATGATGTAGGCAATAAAATAGAGCCACCTAGAGTCCTGACCTTTCTGGTGGTGATGTAATGTGCTTCCCATTACTTCATTTGTATTAATATTGACTCTCTATCAATGGGGTTGTGTTTATTCTTTGGCATGTGCTCTTATTTTTTGTTGTTGCAGACATGGTTTTCTTTTGCTTCTTATGTGGATTGTTTGCATAAGCGTCTAGTCAAGGCATCTTTCTATGTCACTGTATTAAATTTAATCAGAAATTGGTCACAAAAATAGAAAAATATTATTGCAAGAACACCAAGCTTTTAATTTCTTCCTCCTGCATTCGAAATTACCTGCCATTTCTCTACCAAATACGTACTTTTTGTACTTAATTGCAGGTGAACTGCTCTGAGAGAGGAGCACCAGAAATAGTCTGTTATTTGGTTAATTCATGAGATTAATGGTTTATTCATTTGTGGGTATAGGGGGTTTATATAAACAGCTTAACCTAAATGAGACCTTAACCACAACGTAACCACCAACTTGCTCAAACGTAGCCAGTTAGGACCAAATGTTATCATATAAGGCGATGGGCTGTGGAGGGAAAGAGCAGGAGGTTTGATGTGTTAAAGTGCTGCTCAGTCAGGGAAAGGTCATGCAATTGAAATGTTGCATTTTGATTTCTGCTGTGGCTGTATTTAAAGGAATATGCCACCGTTTGTTGAAAAAGGGTTATTCACCATCTCCTTTATATTTATATAGGTGGGCAAACGCATGTTTTGTATCAGTGCATGCATTGTCTTAGTCCGGCGCCGCCGCTAGCTTAGCTTAGCGTAATGAATGGAATCCTTTGTTGCCGGTTATCATGTTGTGAGTAAAAGTGACTCAACAACAACAAAAACAAAACCTAATTACTTCTTGTGGCCTGCATATTCACAATGAGTAAAAATAGCAATGCAGATTAAGACTAGATGATTTCCTAGGCAGATATTGATTTGGGACTATATTGGGTGGAAGTCGGCTACAGCCAAAGCACTGCTACTCAGGCACAGAGATATCGGCAGCAAGCGGAGCTCCACAGGCTTTCAACATACATTGCGTATATTTACACTTTGATTTTCGTCATGGCATTTATATAACACATACTCTATGGTCTTACAAAGCTAACGCTTTTGACCGATTTCGATTTAATAAATTTTTTTGAATTGGAGAGGTCTCGTTAGGAGGAAGCTAGCTATAGCTCTGTTTGCCATTCATTCCAATGGGAAAACATCGCAGCTAGACTTTCGACATACACTGCGTATATTTACACTTTGAATTTCGTCATGGCATTTATATAACGCATTCTCTATGGTCTTACAAAGCTAACGCTTTTGACCATGCTGGGATGATGATGTTTGTAAATTCCCCCTCATCTTCTCTTTATTTTCTCCTCAATCCATTCCTTTATCAACCACTTTAATATATACACACTTCAGACGTTTTTGGAAGTTGTACTATAGGAATGCATGGGCCGAGTAAAAACAGTTTTATACATGTACGGATTTTAAAAGCCTCTTCTCACACACACACACACACACACACACACACACACACACACACACACACACACACACACACACACACACACACACACACACACACACACACACACACACACACACACACACACACACACACACGTTATTTTCAGACCACAACCTCAACTTTGGTCTTAGGAGGATTATAGGATTGTATTTGTTCAACAAAACTAATTGGAAAAGTGATCTTAATGTGAAAATACTCTACTTACAACTACATTACAGTATCCTCAATCCTGCTTTAGGAATAAACAAAACATTGGTACAAAATGGTCAGTGTAATGCTTATCAGTTCAATTTTCTAAGCACAAATGGGCATTTGGAAAAACAGAAAAATGGGTTCCAATATCCAATTTTAAATCTTTTTCCACCTTGACAAATTGAAAAATTGGATCTTTAAACTGTTTTTCCAATTTTCTGTTTTTATTCAGAGGATCAGGAATTTAGAAAATTACAAAATTGCGTCTGGGCTCCAATTATTCAATACTGCAATGGTATTCTCTCCCTTGTTCCGCCTAGCTATGGCTACGTAACAGAGCAATATTGTCAGCATATATGGTTGACATAATTCGTTAAAATTAGTTTTTCTTTACACAGGCAGAGAGGAACCCACAATATGCGAAGAAGCTCAAAGTCTGACACCTCTGAGAGTCCAATTACCATTACTCACAGTTTAATCTCTGAATTATCATGCAGGAGAAACATTTTTGTCAGGATGATGTCCTGAATGATGCAGGTCCTGATGTAGGCAACTGTCACAACATTATCTTCTGTGTGAGAGAACAAAATGTAAGTGGAGCACCGTCATCGGCCACAGCGCCGAGCCATTTGCTGAGAAAAAGGTGACCACACCAAGCTAGGTCATTGTCCCCTGAAACATTTCCTTTTCAGTCTTTAGCTGTCATTTACAACAAAATGAACAAAATTAAAGCTCATTCATTCCTGCTGTAAATCACCATTTTTAATTGGTAATAAAAAGTAGCAGTAATTCTTTTTACTTTAGCTTGTTCTTTGCTGAACACCTTATGTCTCAGAGCATGATTAATTAGACATAGCATGAGTGATGACTGCATGTTTTCAGATTTGATTTCTTAATGAAATAAAGCTTTCTGGATATAGATTTTTGTTTAAGTATTTGTCTGTCTACGTAACAAGAAACTCAAACAATACACAGATTAGGAGAAACATTCACTTGGACGTGTTGGTATTCCTTGACCTTTTCCACACCAGTAAAAGCTAAAAAGGATAAAACTAGAAGAGTCTACAGCTCACAATAAAATTGCTAACATGCTGTTGTTTAGAAGGTATGTTTTACCTATGTATTACCTAGTAAATGTTTAGTTAGTAGTTAATTAGCATGCTTCAGCACTTAACAAAGTACAGTTGAGGTTGATGGGAATACCATTAGTCTGGCAGGTATTTGGTCATAAACCAAAGTATTGGACAAATTAAAGTTTTGACTTGTGCTACATTAAAAGTTAAAAGGACTAAGTGGCGAGACAGACATGTCACTTCATGCTGCTCCCTTAGGTCGTATCAGTTAGTCACCTTACAAGTGTCTTCTTAAACTGGAAATGTCACAAAGGAGAAAGATCTGCAGACATATCAACATGCCATCAGAGCCAGTGAATATGTGGAGATTGAGATTCAGAAAGTGAATCAGAAAGACAAAGAACGTGGGTGCTAACTTGGGGTATTTCAGTTTTTGAAGTTGTAGATTTAACTCTCTGGAGGAGTTTAGGTCGAGCCGTTTCTGTCTCATTAGATTTGCCTTGAGTTTAAAAAGGTAAATTCCTGCAGTATTTGCATGCACTATCATCCTTAGAGAGGAGTTAATATGATCAAACCTCAGTCCCCTTTTCCATTGTTGAGATTTTATGAAGCACTTTAGTTTTGGACTCATTCAAATACCTGATATCAGCAGCCACCAATCTCCATGACTTCACTGGTATTTTTTTTTAAGATTATTATTTTTTGGGGCTTTTCCCTTTATTTAATAGTGACAGTGGATAGACAGGAAAGGTGGGATAGAGATGGGGGATGATACGCAGCAAAGGGCCGCAGGTCAGATTCGAACACGGGCCGCTGCAAAGGCCTCAGCCTACATGGGGCACATGCTCTTACTGGGTGAGCTAGAGGTCGCCCCTTCACTGGTACTTCTATTCATTATTCCGAACTGCAGTACCTTTATGACAAGGCCTTAAAAACACAGTCCTCTTTTGTCTTTTCAGTTTCTTCTTACATAATGTTGTGGGTAACACAAAGACTTTTGTCAGACTAATACTAGGATTGTAGATGCAAAGCATATAATCACTTAGACAAGCAGCAGTAGTCTGCTCTTGCAATGAAAGATTGATTGCTGTGATGTCTGCCTAGCTGATCAGTCTACCACTAAGTGGGACTGGCATGAAAACCATCCACTTTAGTTGTAAAACAGTACAGAAATAATGAATAGCTGATTATGCTTGTGCTGAAAACATACAGTATGCTTATTGTTTCTCCAATACAATGTATGTTTAGTGTACTGGATTAGCCATTACCAATTGTGCAATATTTTAAAAGAACATTTTTATAGTTTTAAGTCTGGAATAAATAAATATAATACCATTTAAGCTAAACCTCAAATTGAGAGTTTAGAAAATTATAAAACAAAAATACTGTTAGCATTGTACACACTCGCTATTGGGCTGAAAGATGATTTTGTATAAATGCTGAATGTGCAGACTTCCTTTCAACACAGATGAGGTGAATCAAGGTAAAAGCTACTCTACTTTTTTATTAAAGTAGGAGATGTAGATAAAGAAGTCAATCATTTTTTTTAATCTAAGAGACAGCTGAGATGTGAGTGTGTATGAAGGTAAAGATTTACATTCCAAAATGGCATTTGCCTCCATTTGAAGATGCCTACAGCACCTAGCCTGACAAACAATTTGAGTTCATGTGTAGCTATTAAAATGTGGCTTCATCCTAAGACCAACTCATTTCTATTTAGGATATGACCTGTGGCTTTGAAAATCACTCTATTTACCATCTGGGCCCTTCAGACCCTTTATACCCTTATATTTTAATATATTACCTGTAAATTAAATCTAGAACTTCCTGTGAGGTGACAAGTGTGCATTAAAGAGGAACAGTGCACCATGTGATAAAGGTAGGTACATTTAGTAAAGAACTTTTCGTAATTTGATTTTTTTAATATTATGGCAAGAAAATGATGGATAATGTCCAAAGGTGTTCCTGTAAAAACAGATTTACAGTTTAAATTCTACTGACAAGTGTACTTGGTAAATACAAATTGCACTATAATGCCAAATTCAAAATGTATTGTTTGGGCCATTAATCACTGCCAGAAAACAAAAATCATACTAAACATGCAAAATAGACGAACGGTCATGGCTTTGTTACACTGTACAAATAATGTTAGTTGATGATATATGAAAAACTAAGCAGTTGTCATCTATCCATTCAGCTCTGCCTAAATAAAACTCTCAGGACTATGAATGCTAATTTATGTATTTATTCTCAGGTCTAAGAGGAATCAGACAACAAATTACTTCAACAACAATAACCGGTGGTTGTACAGCACAACATTTTGGAGCTCTCATGGCTACCAATTAGATGAAAATATGTATCCACTTAACAAATAACTTGTTCTTATTGAAGCCCTAATTGCTTATTACACTGAGATAAACCGACAATAATTATTAGAGTGGTAAATGTGTGTCTGATCTAATGCAAATCACAAGAGCAGTTTACTAAAAACTCAAACCCTGATAATCAAGGCAACATTAAGCATGCTACTGACAAGACACAATACAAACTATTTAACAGAGAAATGGGGGATTGTTGGCCATTTTAATCATATTCCAATTTCAGATTTTTGTCATCAGTTTAAAACTCCCCCATGCTGCCATTGGTGCATGTGGGGTTTGAAGCACATTCTCCACTTTTGAAGTGTCACATTTCCGTGTCTCTAATTTTCTGACTCTCTGATGTGCTAATGCTTGAGTTCAGCAACACCCCCAGAAGGGAAAAGAAAGTTCACACGTTAGCATGCACAAATAGCTCTGGGGAGAAATCCTTTCAAATTTTATTGGCTGTTTAAGAGGTGAAGGACTTGCTTTTTCCACACCCACATAATATGAAAATGAATGTGGCAACAGCATTTAAGGTTTTAGGAAGGTTCTGGGATCCTAGAGTTCTAGTACGAAATATTTGTAAAGAAATTAACAAATTAATCCAGATTTACACCTAATCATCCTTTTAAAGAAATGTAAAAATAATCTAAACATTGATGCCACTCTCATGCCGTTTTTCCACTGCATGGCTTGACTCTTTTGTTTTTCCATCAACAAAAGTTTTGGAAAGGACCTGGTATTTTTTGGTACCACCTCAGTCGAGGTTCCAAGCGAGCTTGGCCGATACTGGAAGGTGGAGTTAAAACACTGCAGACCACTGATTGGTCAGAGAGTACTGTCCCCCTGGCACGACACGGGACATCCCAATCTTTAAATAGCTAAGCTACCATTAACAGCAACCACAATTTTTTTGATTCGCTCGATCCAGATTTACAAAGGTGATTACATAAGATGTATATTGTGTGTGTGTGTGTGTGTGTATATATTTACAGCATGTATCAATTTTACTGTTTCTTTACTTTCTGCAAAAGTGCCTTAACAACTGCGAAACTCTGCTGCAACTGCAAGATTTAAAGTTATAATAATAATTTCATTAGAGGGTCTGTACAGTATATATTTCACAGTGAGGTGACATCTATAAGATAGCGGAAGCGGAGAAGCCCAATCAGCCACATTTTCCGATAGTGATGAATTGTTGGATTATAGCACATTTCTCAGTCAAGGAAAGAATGGCATTGACTCGCTGGGTCATAGAGGCAGAGGCACAAGAAGAGCAGGTAAAAAGCTCGAGGGAAATAGCCCAGAGGTGTTAAAAAGAAGAAATGGATATCCAGAGATTTGAAAATGACTGTTATAATAAAAGATGATATGATGAAGGTCCGTTTCAGAGTATAGCAGCCACAAGGTTGTAAATATGGGTCCCCCTTAAAATTGGACAATGAGTGAAAACAGCCAGGTGTCTGATGATTGGAGAGCGTGAGAGATCTGGAGGGCAAAAAGGGGCATAAAATGTCAGCTGTATCATGGGGAGGTGGCAAATAAAAGTCTTTAAAAACAGCTAGAACATACTGGAATTCACCGGAGAGGTTAAAATATGGCTGGTGAGACAACAAGTTGCACACAGAGCATGAACAAGTGGTTAATACCAGTTTAAAGGATTAAATCCTTGCTGAACGTCTGGGTGGTAACCGCCGGCCAACAGGAACCGCTTTCATAAAAATTGTTTAGCTTTTTTGGGAAACGCTCTTGCAGGTAGGTGGTTGTCAGTGCAGAGGTATGAAACCAGCTTAAGAGCACCTCTAAAGCTGACCAACACGTTTAATCTTATTTAATGTGTACAAAAAGTTGTGAAAAACAAAAACTTAGCATACCCAATGGGAGTGAATTAAATCTTCTAACCTAACTCTTAGCAAGAAAGCCAGAATTAAGTTTTCCTCTCATCTCGCTAAATTAGTTCCTGGGGCATCAAACATTCAATGTCCTTGTTCAAGCCGATTTGGTCTTCATCTTTTAGAGGCAGAAGAGTTCTGCTTATCACCTGGAACAAGATCTTACGCCTCGATGAGGATTTGACCCTGTGCAAGCATATATACAGTACAGTAGATGGAGAAGAGGATACAAATGAGGATGAAACCTGGAGAGACCCCACTAGAGAGTCTGGCCAGGAAAGGATGGAAACATCATGACTAAATTTGCGTAATGGTGCCTCATGGTGTCCTGTTTACTATGTTGAAAGAGCATCTGAATAGCACACTGATTGAGAATGAATGACCTTATAAGTAGAAATTTACTGATAGCCCGGTTATGCTGCCATTCGGTCCTTAACGTGACATTCAAATGCAAACAAGAAGATCCTTTTTATTTAATGGTGACCTGTCAACAGTGTTCTCATGATTTAAACCTCCTAAATGCCAATCATATCACATCCTCAACTTAAAAAGTGACACCAGGAGAACTAGGTCAACACTTGTCTCGCTTTGCCAGACCCTCCTCCACATGCTGTGGAGGAGCGTCTGGCTAGTCCACACAGCATTCCGGGATTGCAGAAAAACAAGCTCTGGTTTATTGCCATTTCTTTAAACCAATCACAATCCTCATGGGCGGTGCTAAGCTCCGCACGGTGCCACTGCAAAATAGCCTCGGGAAGCAACTTGTTTTGGTGGAAAGTGTACGTTCAAAAGTTGTTTTAGTCAGGCAAGAGAATACTCAGATTGGACAGATAGTCTAGCTAGCTGTGTCAATTTACCCTGCAGAGATCTGAGGAGCAGTTAACCATAGTCCTCATAAATCAACCAGAGTTTAAAATTCCAACAGAAGAAAGCGGAAGGTAACATCAGTGAAAAGACATGAATCCGGCGGATTTCCTGCGTCACCGGAGCAATTCCGGAAGTGGAACGTCAAGGATATTGACTAGGTCAACACAAGCACCAGATTCGTTATGAAGAATGGGACACTGGTCACTTAGGACACTTACTTGGTCTGAAAAAGGCAGCAGTTGGTAAAGAGAGGCATTTAAGAAAATTTAACAGCAACAGGAATTTAGATATAAGCCTGAATTTGCTGGACACCGAGGAGTCTTAATTACGTGTTTTAAACAAGGTTTAAGAGTGCTTTTACATGTGGTTTTGTGTAATTGTGTTTAAAAATGATGAAGAACCATGGAAATTACTTTTAAACTATCTTATTGTATTGTCTGACTCCTTCTCATCACTAAAATTATGTTGCAATGCAGAAGAAAGAAAATACCATTTGAACGAAGAGTGACCAGAAAGCAACGTCCATTCATCAGTAACCTAGCAACCGTGTTCTCACAGCACCAAGCTAATAGCACCACTGACGTCAAAAATACAAATGCACAAATGTGTTTTGAAGGCAGCAAAAGACTTCATCTAACGAAAAGTTTCTACCCATTAGAGAGCAGCGCAGCATTATCGATGTTGTGATTTATTGCAGAGACCCAATTTAACAGATCGACAGTGACGTCAGTGTCATTTTCCTTTTCTGTTATTCACAAAGGCTCCAGAGTCAAGAATGGAGGTGTTACACTGAAGAAAAATACAGATATTGAAAACAACTTTGAGTCTTTAAGAAGAGCGCGACCAACAAGGACACAAGGTTTTGAAAGACAGAGAGGCAAATGGCAGAAATGCAAAAGACAAGCAAGGCAAGATTGCAAAAAGACAAATTTGAGTCCTAGCTTTTTAGTAGGACCATTAACAAGATAAAAAGATTTTTGCTAATCTAAAAGTGGGACAGGAAGAAAAGAAAATCCCGTTAATGAAGGAGAGAGAGCTGGAGAGGAAGACTCCTTGTAGAGAGACAAAAAGGTGATTCAACAAAACAACATTTTTCTAATGTTTCTCCTTCTTATCTTAGGTAAGTGAAACATCTCTATTCCTCCATCCTGCCTGTGCTTGTTCCAAAATAAAGGTTAAAGGATGAGCTGGATTCCTCTTTGTTTTCTTAGACCCTGACTGTAATCTGTGACTGAGTTTACATGCACATTTTTTAATCTGTCTCATGTAAACGCTACATACTGTTTACAGTAACCTAGATTAACTGTTATCCTGGGGTTGAGGTAGCTGGAGGACTCCCAAAATCTAGAAATCAGAAATATTTACTTTTTTAATGCACCACACTAGTTCATAGGGTCAATGTTATTCTGGAAAACATGAGCATTGCCAGTAAAGTGCTGCTGTTTAAAGCACCGGTAGAGAATTTGACAGATTATTCTTGTGAATACCAACGACGTAATGATGCTCTTTATGATGCTCATGAATTAATATTGTTCGCTCCGGGCATTCTGCAGGGATTCTAATAATTTCTGGATATCCACAGGAGGTGGCGGAAAAACCACCAGTTTGATGACTTTAAAATGTCCATTTGCATGCAAGCAACACATTAAATCTTCGCTATCTACCCAAAGGCTTGACTGTATGAAAATACATTTTTAATAAATATCAAAATAATCACAGCTATGAAAAAAAAGGGAATAATTGAAAATATATAAATGTGTTGGCCAGCCCTGAGCATATGAGCATGAAAATATCAAGATGGTCCAGTTTTGGCACCTATAGGCTTGTTTGCCTCAAAATAAATTACTCCACCAACACAGCATTATTTAATTACAGATATTCAAATTAGGAACAGTGTCATTTTCTTGTTCAAGCTGAAAACCTAAGTTTGAAATGATTTTACTACTGAACATTTATCCAGTTTTGATAAATGATGACAGAAACTAAACATACAGAGAAAATATTCTTTACGCATGTTGTATTTACATAAAGTGAAGGAAGATGTGTTTACCTTTGTGCTCGTCGCTGAAGTAACTGAAGTAATCGGGGCAGGTTATTGTAACCACTTCTCCAATTCTGGCTGAAGGCCAACAGGCGATGATATCCCACATGCCTTGACAACCTGCCAGGAGGAGACAACACCATTAACATGGCATCGCTCATATTGTGACAGACAAACACACAGATGCAGGCCACAATGACAAAATTAAATTGTGTGCTTAACATACACCCATGACACACGGCAGCATTTTTTATTTTTTTTTATTCAGAGACAGAAAGATTATCATAGAGATGTTGGTTTATGTTGTATAATTTGGTACACAAATTTGAGTTTATCCATTTTAATTCTTCAATTTAATCAAATAAAATTGTGTTCTTTAAATATTGCTCAACATTTTAACAAATAAACACAAAACAAATCTCAGGTTTACGTCCATCTGCTTTATATCCAAGGGCTGGTTGTAAACAACCGGTCAAACTCAAAATTAAATCCCAAATATCCTGCACTTTTAAAGGAACTATTGTTTTTTGTGACTGTTGTGTATTTCCATCCGTTCAATTATTTTGTGTGTGTAGTTACTCTTGAAATCTTATTATGGCAAAGCTTTCAGTCTCCTTAATTCTTAACCTCACTCCCTATGGATTCCACTAGCACTTGGCTAAAAAAGTGAAACCTGCACGACCACTGGTAGTTTTGTCTCCTCTGACACATTGTATACTGAGGCACAAACAAACAGAAAAAAAGAAATAATCATCATACATCAGGAGGAGTTTTTTTTCTGTACCTAAATGTACAATCACACACCAATTTTTCTTTGAAATTGTTTCTATATTTAAAAGAAAAAGTCACAGCACAGGAAAGAGATTGAAATAACAAAAACACAAGCAATGAACCATTTCTGAGACAGACTGATTTCTTAAGTTAAAAAAAGCCAATGGAAGCACAGTAAAAAACAATTCTTAATTTTTTAGTCTGCATAATGATCTGTGTGTGTAGTGCTACATTAACACTGGACACCAGAAGAAGCAAACTTTCATGAAATATTCATTTTTTATGCCTGTTCTGTTTCAAGAAAGCCAAGCAATAGCTGGACAATCTTAATATGTTGCATATCCACAGGCTGTGAACGTATGGCTTCTCACAAATGTACACACTAATTCATTTATTAGGGATGTGACCTGTGAGAGCAGCTTGCACTACCTTCCTGTTGAGGAAGCAGATAGGGAAGTAGAAAAATGAAAATGAAGGACACTGCAGAGATAAGGAGGAGAGCTGTTTCCACGCACAGTTTGTGTTCACTTAATGCACTATGCACATTATGTGTGGTGATTTTTATTTAAAATGAAACCAAATGAAAATAGCAAGTTAATACAGATGGCTGTATTACTGAGGCATGTTCATTCAGAGGAGAGGTCGGACTTTGTATATATATATATATATATATATATATATATATATATGAGCCAGCGGGTGTTTAACTGTCACTTCAATCACCATGACACCATGAAGTATTTATTACCATGAGTGGCAGTATTGGGTACTTCTCCGTGAACCATCACCTTATCGTGGTGGAGAGGTTTGTGTGTCTCTGTGAACCTGAGGGCTGTGTTGTCTGGAGCTTTGTGCTCCTGGTAGGGTCTCCCAAGGCAAAGTGGTCTCAGGTGAGGGGCCAGACAAAGAATGGTTCAAAAACCCCAATGGAAAAACAAGGTAGAAATGGAGTGACCCTGCCCGGAGGAAGCCCGGGACCCCCGTCTGGAGCCAGGCCCCAGACGCGGGCCGCGTGTGTGGCCGGCGCCTGGTAGCCGGGTTTGCCACGGAGCCCGGCCGGGCACAGCCCGAACAAGCTACGTGGCTCCCATCTCTCCAGCCCATGGGCCCACCACCTGTGGGAGGAACCGCTGGGTCCGTGGGCGCTCGCCACATGGGTGGCAGTGAAGGTCAGGGGCCTCGACGGACCAGACCCGGGCAGCAGACGCTGGCTCTGGGGACGTGGAACGTCAACTCTCTGTGGGGAAGGCGGAACTGGGTGCGGGAGGTGGAGTGCTACCGGTTAGATCTGGTGGGGCTTACCTCTACGCACAGTCTCGGTTCTGGAACTGTACTCCTGGATAGGGGTTGGACTCTTTTCTTCTCCGGAGTTGCTCAGGGTGTGCGCGCCCGGGCGGGTGTGGGGATACTAACAAGCCCCCGGCTGAGCGCCGCTGCGTTGAGTTTACCCCGGTGGGACGAGGGTCGCCTCCCTACGCCTGCGGGTTTGTGGGGGAAACTCTCTGCTGTTGTTTGTGCATATGCACCAAACAGGAGTTCGTGATTTCGCGCTCTTCGTAGACCTGAGTGGAGTGCTGCATGGGGCGCCAGTTGGGGAATCCATTGTTCTGCTTGGGGGACTTCAACGGCACACGTGGGCAATGATGGAGACACCTGGAGCGTGATTGGGAGGAACGGCCTCCCTGATCTAAACCAGAGTGGTTGTTTGTTGTTGGACTTCTGTGCTAGTCATGGATTGTCTATAAGCGAACACCATGTTCGAACATAGGGATGCTCATAAGTGTACCTGGTACCAGAGCACCCTAGGCCGAAGGTCAATGATCGATTTTAAAATCGTTTCATCTGATCTGAGGCCGTATGTTTTGGACACCTCGGGTGAAGAGAGGGGCAGAGCTGTCAACCGATCACCATCTGGTGGTGAGTTGGGTCAGGGGTGGGGAAGACTCTGGACAGACCTGGTAAGCCCAAACGTGTAGTGCCGGGTAAAATTGGGAACGTCTGGAGGAGGCCCCTGTCCAATGGACTTTCAACCTCGCACCTCCGGTGAGCTTTTCGTGCATCCCTGTGGAGGCTGGGGGCATTGAACCAGAGTGGACAATGTTCAAAGTTTCCATTGCTGAAGCCGCGGCGGAGGCGCTGTGGTCTTAGGGTCTTAGGTGCCTCAAGGGCGGTAACCCACGAACACCGTGGTGGACACCGGTGGTCAGGGAAGCCGTCCGACTGAAGAAGGAGTCTTTCCGGGATATGTTATCCCAGAGGACTCCGGAGGCAGTTGCAGGGTACGCAGGGGCCGAAGGGCTGCAGCCTCTGCCGTGAAAGAGGCAAAGCGAGCGGGTGTGGGAGAAGTTTGGAGAAGACATGGAGAAGGACTTTCGGTTGCGCACCAAAGTGCTTCTGGAAAACTGTTCGCCACCTCAGGAGGGGGGCAGGGGAACCATCCAAGCTGTGTACAGTAAGGATGGGACACTGTTGACCTCAACTGAGGAGGTAATAGGGTGGTGGAAGGAGCATTTTGAGGAACTCCTGAATCCGACTAATAGCCCTCTATGTTAGAGGCAGAGCTGGAGGATGACGGGGGATTGTCGTCCGATTTCCCGGGCGGAAGTCACTGATGTAGGCAAACAACTCCACAGTGGCAAAGCCCCGGGGATTGATGAGATCCGTCCAGAAATGCTCAAGGCTCTGGGTGTGGAGGGGCTGTCCTGGTTGACACGTCTCTTCAACATTGCGGGGGAAGTCTCGGAACAGTGCCAAAGGAGTGGCAGACTGGGGTGGTGGTTCCCCCTTTAAAAAGGGGACCAGAGGGTGTGCGCCAATTACAGGGGTATCACACTTCTCAGCCTCCCTGGTAAAGTCTACTCCAAGGTGCTGGAAAGGAGGGTTCGGCCGATAGTCGAACCTCAGGTTGAGGAGGAACAATGCGGATTCCGTCCTGGTCGTGGAACAACGGACCAGCTCTTACACTCGCAAGGATCCTGGAGGGGGCCTGGGAGTATGCCCAACCGGTCTACATGTGTTTTGTGGATTTGGAGAAGGCGTATGACCGGGTCCCCCGGAGATACTGTGGGAGGTGCTGCGGGAGTATGGGGTGAGGGGGTCTCTACCAGGGCCATCCAATCTCTGTACGACCAAAGTGAGAGCTGTTCCGGGTTCTCGGCAGTAAGTCGGACTCGTTTCAGGTGAGGGTTGGCCTCCGCCAGGGCTGCGCTTTGTCACCAATCCTGTTTGTAATATTTATGGACAGGATATCGGAGTCGTGTCGGGGGGTGGGAGGGGTTGCCGGTTGGTGGGCTGGGGATCTCGCGCTGCTTTTGCAGATGATGTGGTCCTGATGGCATCATCGGCCTGCGACCTTCAGCACTCACTGGATCGGTTTGCGCCCCGAGTGTGAAGCGGTTGGGATGAGGATCAGCACCTCTAAATCGGAGGCCATGGTTCTCAGCAGGAAACCGATGGAATGCCTTCTCCAGGTAGGGAATGAGTCCTTACCCCAAGTGAAGGAGTTCAAGTACCTTGGGGTTTTGTTCGGAGTGAGGGGACAATGGAGCGGAGATTGGTCGGAGAACGCAGCGGGTGCGGTATTACATTCCATCTATCGCTCGCGCGCCTTGTGCCGAAAAGAGAGCTGAGCCAGAAGGCAAGCTCTCGATCTACCGGTCAGTTTCGTTCCTACCCTCACCTATGGTCATGAAGGCTGGGTCATGACCGAAAGAACGAGATCCAGGGTGCAAGCGGCCGAAATGGGTTTCCTCAGGAGGGTGGCTGGCGTCTCCCTTAGAGATAGGGTGAGAAGCTCAGTCATCCGTGAGGAGCTCGGGTAGAGCCCGGCTCCTTTGCGTCCGAAAGAGCCAGTTGAGGTGGTTCGGGCATCTGGTGAGGATGCCCCTGGCCTCCCTAGGGAGGTGTTCCAGGCACGCGTCAGCTGGGAGGAGGCCTCGGGGAAGACCCAGGACTAGGTGGAGGGATTATATCTCCAACCTGGCCTGGGAACGCCTCGGGATCCCCCAGTCGGAGCTGGTTAATGTTGCTCGGGAAAGGGAAGTTTGGGGTCCCCTGCTGGAGCTGCTCCCCCCGCGACCCGACACCGGATAAGCGGACGAAGATGGATGGATGGATGGCAGTATTGGGTAGAAATCCCATCATAACTACATTCAAGGTTATTATTATGCCATAACCTTGTAACGTCATGTGTGTCTCTAATGAAACGTCCTTCCCTTTAATGGCCCTGCACAATTACACAGGTGTTTTTAATTTGTCCGGCTGATTTGACCTCCATTGAGGCTGCAGGTTGGGAACAAAAAAGTAGTGTCCATGCATGTGCAATACTCAATCCCACAATGCAATGCTCCACATTTCATACAAATGAAAATTGCAGCTGTGTGACACTACACCTGTCAGTGATGATGCAAAATGTTGATTCATAAGGGTCCAAAACCTCAATTTACTGCACCCCAATACCACATGTCTACTCTTATGTTAAGGAATTCATGATAGGGCTCATTATAATTCTTTGTCTTAATTCATTTTGGGGGATAATCACGCTTTTAGTTTTGGAACTATGACCCCACAATGCTTTGGGTAATGTAAAGAGAAAAAATAATGTTGCCAAGAAGTAAGTTAGTCAAGTTAGTTAGCTGTGGACTACAACTTGAGCCCTTTTCTTTGTATTTGTTTACATTTTGGCAAATTGGCACCATTGAAAGTTTGCAGAATTAGTTCCTGATTCATGGATATATACTGTAGACAGACATCTATCACTGGATTACTTTGAACTGAAGAGGGGGGGTGGTGGTAGAAAAAGAAAAAAAAAAAAAGGATTATTTGGTACTGAGACGTGATAATAAGAGTAGTCATCGGTGAGGTCAGCATAATTTCACAACGTCTCTGCAGACACTCTGGAAACCCTGCTATAATAGGGCTTCATCTATAAACTGTATTACCTTACCTCGCTATTTATTTACTCATGCTGTATCCCATTTCCTCTAAATAGCCTCCTGCCCACCCTTAACAGAGAGAGGAAAATGTGTTTGAGAATGACCTGAAGTGACGTTTCCAAAGGTGCTATTCTCACAGCGCTCTTTCTCCAGCTCAATGTCGTTCACTACGTCACACATCTGCAGCGATAACACCTGTGGAAGAGGCAGAAAGCACATTTTAGGTGTCAAGAATCGAACATCCTTCCATTAAACTGCAATTAGGCACTGAAAGAATTCATATTCAGTGAGGCTGAGGCCTGCAGACAGGTTACATTTTAGTGAATATGTACTAGTAAATATTTTTGTTAACATTTCCCTTTATCACTTTCCTGCAGCTATGGCCTTTCATGTCATGTTTTCCTATTAGAATGAACCCCCGGCTAATAATACACAGAAATGTTCTCTATGTCTGAAATCCCTCTTGCCTGGCAAATAGATGCTATCATGGAAATGGATTAGGAAGTGGAGAAGAGAGCCACTGAGTAATCTACTGCGATTGTTCATCTGTGTCAACAAAGGCTGAAAAAATGCGGGCTGACAGCCGTTGGCGGAGAGCCGGTGGGTCAATGAAAATGTGTAAGACGAGCAGCAAGGAGCTTGAGAAGGTCAGTGGAGATGAAGAGAGAGTGTATTCATGAACTCCCAGGGAAGAGCTTCACCCTGCTACCAAAGCTACAATGAATACAAGACTCAAGGCAATAAAGGTCACAGTGAGAAAACTGATGCAGCCAAAAAGCAAATAGTATATTAACAATTCTACAACTCATGTTCTGCTAATGGTCCTTATATATGTCTTTATATAAAGTTTCATGAACCTCCACCACCCAGGTCCAGTCAAACATGAAATGATCTTCATCAATCATCCACAAATGCCCTATTCAGTCCAGGATTGAGCTCCAGTACACTTGACACTGTTGTAAGCAGCAGTCCGTATCACCTCAGACATGACAAACACACCAAACCAGCATTAATGAAAAAGGACACCTCATAGCCCTGTTGAGCATATGCATAGTAGTGTGAAGTACGCTTTGTTCATCATTTACAACAAGGAGTAAGTACACTATTTACCATGCTTGCTGTGCTTTTTGATATGTATTTGTGCAGGAATATTTAAAAGCACACAAACACATCAACACAAAATACGATTTCTGCAAGGAACTGATGATGGCAGCAATACTTCAGACACCCAATTCCAACAGGAGAATGTGTAGAAAGGTTTTTATTCAAATTTAATTAGTTTCCATTTGTGTTAAAAATAAAAAAAACAATGTAGCATAGCAACTTTGATGTACTGACAAAGTAAAAGGGTAAATTAACCAGTATACAACTGGACTGAGAGAAATAGGGAGCAGGAGAGCAGCAGGGAAGCAGAGGAAAGTCTGGCAACTGCAAGGCTGATGAGGGAAAAGGGTAATTGCAGGGCAGGAGGGAGTGGCTGGGACAGGTGGAAAAGTCAAGGTGCATTTGGTGAACAGGTGGGAAATGGCCATGAACAAGTTTGGAGTTTGCAGATTGTGACACGTGCAGAGTTTGATACTAGAAGACTGTCCTTCACAAATTCATCTTCACAAGTTTTTCTCTGCTTAACTTAAACTCTAGTTTAAGGTGTGTACGTCAGAGGAGGCCAATCATGGTCAAATATAAAACTTACTTAAGTGTGATGTTACAACTAAAAGCCTCTAGTGCAGCCTCCAGACTTCACAGTGAAGAAGGAAAGATCTTGTGTCCAGTAGTTAAACTTTTGAAATTAACAATATACTTACGTATGTACGTACGGTCACTCCAAACTTCCCAGCCCTCATTGACTCTGCCATCACACACAAAGCACTCACCATAGCACACAACCCCAGGCACCCTCTGAACTCATGCTGCAGATACAGATCTATGATGTGTAAAAAAGCATGCTACAGTAAAAGCTTTGTGCCCTCTGCTATCACTTCCCTCAAGAAACACTAGCAATAATCCAATCAATGGACTCATGTTCTTGTGACTATATTGTGTTCCTTGTGGCTATGTTTTTGTGATTGATGTTCCTTAATTGTTGTTATGCGTGTCCCTGACTGTGGAAACAAATTTCCTCTACTGTCTGACAATAAATTAGCTATGTCCCTAAAACATGTCTAGAGGTGACCTTTAAATCCTGCACAGATTTGGCTTAAGGTAAAGGTGACTGACTTTCTAACACACTGCTGTAGCTACATTCATTAACCACAGCCAAATGAGCTACTGTTGACTTGTAGGCAGTACAGCAAAATTGCGTCAAGGGCAACAGTTACCTGTAGGCAAACAACATCATGGAAAATATGAAAAAAAAGCTAAACACTATATACCTCCATGTTATCACTTCTCCACACAACATTTCTGAGCCTCAGTCATTGCCTCACTCTCTCTCTCCCCCAATGGATGAGGTCGTCCTGACACTATCACAATCCAAAGAACTTTGCTCACAGGAGTCTTTGCCTCCGACAGATTACAGCAGAAAATCCAACATATCCTGAAGTAAATAGCAGCAGCACTGGCCGGGAGGCATGAGATTTATCTGCCAACATTATCTGTGCAGAGCAACATGGACGGAGGAGGAAATCTCATGTTGGTCAGACCCTTTGGTAACCTTATTTTTGATACACATGAAATTGATTGTCGGCCAATGTAACAACCAAGCACTCAATAGAGGATTTCAGTCCAAAAGCCCCTCATAGGGGAAGGTAATACTTTATGATCACAGACAAAATATAATATTCTACAACTTGTACAACCTGGTCTGTCAGTGTTTTATCTGTGTACAGTGTCAGCACTGCAATCCTTATATCAAAAAGTTACATTATTTAAGTAGCCTATGATTATAGAATTAAAACAAAATAATTTCCTTTATAATACATTAAATTAGAAAAATAATACACTATTTAGAATATTTTTCATACATCAAAATATGTCAATTGCAAACTCTTTAGACATGTACAGAACGATAAAATTATGTGATCATATCATCCAAGCTGGTTTATCAAACAGATAGAGAAGGGTGACTGCTTCAGGTGCGACATGAGCCCCAAGTTTTTGGTAATATAATTGATTAATAAGATTTGCAATTCCTGTGTTTGTGAAGAATATAAATCACAGTATGAGTCTGCTGAACGTTGATAAATTATCATATTGAATTATCATCCAGGTCTCATGGGTAACGTGTTCCTGTTGCCTCATAAGTATAACCATTACAGTCCAATTTAGAGATGCTCTATAAAGTAGTAGCTAGCTAAGATGTAAACAAGGTCCACAGCAAACTCTGCCTTTCTCTAGGCTTAGAAGTAGTCTAATACTTAGTAGGCCTACAGTATTAAGCTAACGTTACTCATTATTTTCAACCAACAACTTTACTCTTTTAGTTCACTTGTCTCATTAGCTTCCATTTCCAACTGCAACATGCAGCTGTCTCCAGTCAAAAAGCTCTGATAAACCCACTAACATCAACGCGCTAACGTTACCTGATGAACAGCAGACAGTTCCAGTAACGTTAGACAACCGGGTAACGTTAGCAACTAGCTGGTGAACATTATAACGTTAGCGAAGCATTTAAAGGCTCAGGCGCTGGTGTGGAGACCAAAAACAGAGTCGTTAATATTGCACTTACATTTGTCAGGTGGCCGGAAACACGACTCCAAATAAATGCTTATGTTTTTCCTGATTGGTTTTTCCCATGGTTTTTCCATGTCTACTGGATGTGCAAATAAGTAATTGTTTGCTATCATTTTAGCAACATCAACTTTCAGCTAGTTCCGCTACCTCGTAGTGGCCAGAAACAACAATGCAACCTTTTGGCGCGTCACAGTAGGAATAGCACAGTTGTAAATAATATAATTGATGAACTGTATGACCTTTTTAAGTAAAAATAATGTGCTTTGTTGTCTCTTATTATTATATACATACTATATTATTATATTAGTATAACTTTGTATTATTGAAGTGTATTTATCTAACAGGATATTTGCCCCCATTTTAAGTTTTTTATTTAGTTAGCCTAGCTATACTGCCCTACAAAGGCAAAGTGCAGTAACTACGCCAACACTGAAACTGAGAAAAATGGCTTCAAAGTTTTCATACAGGCCAGCCAAACATGTTGTAGGTACAATAATGTTGATACTTTTATGTAATACCTTTACAGGAAGGAAAATGTTATACATAAAAAAAAAGACCATTGATATGACCTTTGACCCTAAAAATGTAGATACTGCACTCTGCCTTTGTCTAACCTCAAGCAACTAAAACACTATTACAAAGGCAGAGTGCAGTATCTACAATTGAAATGTGTTAATCCAACTTTCTTTTTTTATTCCTTATACATTTTCATTTGTTTTAATTGGTTTTATGTTTTGTTTATGGATGTTTATAGGTTGAGTGTTGAAAGTGCTTGTTAGTAACCTTCATCCAGTGTATTCAAGAATAGTATTTTGTCGTAATGTCCCTGTTACATTAGTCTTAAATGATTAAATTGTCATTCTCATTATTTCCCCCAAAACATCCTTATAATTTTACACACAATCAAAATGCTGGTATTTTGGTTTGTGTTTGATTTTATGTTAATTGAAAATTAATTCATTAAATACCAAGGTTACTTATAAAACGGCACTTAAAAATTCATATACATTTAACAACATAACTCAAACAGAATAACAAGAGTGTGTGTGTGTGTGTGTGTGTGTGTGTGTGTGTGTGTGTGTGTGTGTGTGTGTGTGTGTGTGTGTCAGCTAGACAACATTATAAAGCAGATGCGTTAGGCACAGTCACAGTATGCTGCCTTACTTTATATGAAAAATTGTGTTGTTGCGTGAGACGGTGTGCATATGTCCATTTCGTGTGTCACAGTCAATTTTGCGAGACATTAAAAAAAAGATGTTTTACTCTGACAACTGAAAATAGATATTGACATATTAAAAATATTATTTAGAACGTAGCCTATCTCCATATAAAAAAATACTCATAAAATTAAATGAAACTAGTGTAACCGAGCGTTTCTTATATTGTCTCACTGTTTGGGCTCTAAAATAAAGACACAAAGACGGCACGTCTCACTTAATTCAAATGCTGACAACGGTCAGAAAATACAACGCTTTTTCCACTTCCCTTTTCCCGTCAAAATAAAAGCTCTATGTTTACAACTTCCTCTTAAGCTTCAACTGAGAGATTACCTAATAAAATACATTACAATAGCGTAAGTAATGAAGACAACAAGAAACAAAACAGTTATGACAGCGTTTCCAGAGTGGATAGATGCTAACGTTACTGCCTTCAAGGGGAGCAGGTAAGCTAAAATGGTTTATATGCTAGCGGCTCGCTAGCAAGTGACGGCAATTTATTGATTTAGGTGTTATTTGCCAGGTTAGGTGTTCATATTTTACCATGTTCCTTACCACTGTCTGGATACTTGCATTTCAAAGCTAGAGACACTATAAGTTTTCCTCGGGATTGTGCCATGTTTCTCTGGGTTAATGATGTTGGCTTGTTGGTGGTCTGTATCACAGTGTCACCTCGCGCACGGCGTTCCTATATAACAGACTCTGTGATAAGGATGCTGTGCGCGAGGCGGACAGATTGGTAGATTTGAATGTGGCTACAGAGGCAGACCGCAGTATCTACCGCGTCAAAGTCGGGTAAACAAAGGCAGAACGCAGTAACTTCACTTACTGCGGTTTGCCTTGGTACTAGCTACCGAGTCAAAGTCGGGTAAACAAAGGCAAACCGCAGTAACTTCACTTACTGCGGTTTGCCTTGGTACTAGCTACCGAGTCAAAGTCGGGTAAACAAAGGCAGAACGCAGTAACTTCACTTACTGCGGTTTGCCTTGGTACTAGCTTGGATTTTGTAGTTACTGCAAATTTGAGATAGTGATTTCTCTGAAACGGGATACAGTTGAACCAGGAGTTTTTGTCACAAGACGTAGGAGATGTTACAAAGCCCATTTCCACTCTAAACTCAATTTTGACCAAATATGTAGTTACTGCGTTTTGGCTTTGTACGGCAGAATATAGGCAGGCTATTTTTTTTATTTATATATATATTTATTTATTTATTATTTTTATTTAAGTCAGGGCCTTGTTTCTCTGTATCATTATGTTGAGTAGCCTACATGTCTGAAATGTTGTATATTTGAATGTTTTTACAAAAAAGGTTGAAAAAATTAAATGAAAAATTAATCACACTAGAATTTTTATATATATATATATAAAAATGTGAATTAATTAATTAAAAATTAATCACACTAGAATTTTTATATATATATATATATAAAAATTCTAGTGTGATTAATTTTAATTAATTTTAATATATATATATATATATATATATAGTCCATTAACTGCTGAATGTTTAATAAAGAGTAAAAAAAATATAATGGAGACATCTTTAATATTCTTAGAAACTACTGTGTAGTATTTCAAATTGTATTTTATGTTATTTCTAAACTGTATGTATTTCTAATGTATTTATTATCTCGCCCTTCTTCCCTTTCCCTAAGTGGCTATGCCACTTGTCAGGCCGCCATTGTAAATGTAAATTTTCTTAATGATTTGCCTGTAAAAATAAAGGTGAAATAAAATGTAAATTTTTTTTTTTTAAATCTGTGCTTTTTCTAAGTCCAAATGTCTGCTGTGAAAATGGCATACTTGTGTTTTTTTAGGTGTTTCTATTGGAACACTTTAATTAAGAAATCTTAAAATGACAAAGGCATAGGCTGTGGGGTTTCTCCAAATTCTAGCTAACAACACAGATTTCCAGTTTAATTTGATATGAAAGTGGGGCGTTGTTTTCGTTTCTTCTGGCTTTTGGGAAACGGAAACTAGTGGCAGGAAACCTAAAGTTTCCCAAAAACTATTAATGCAGCATAAACAGTAGAAAAACTGGAACAAAGTCACTCATCAGAGGCGCGGGAAATAGACATGATACTGGAATGTGTGCATGGACTTTAAATGTAGGCTGCTGGGATCAAGCTCTCTTCATTGCATGGAGATAGTTTATTAGGTATAAGCCTGTATATTGTGAATAGAGCCACAAAGAATGAGACCAATGATAATAAAATAATCAGAGTTCAGAGTATGTGATATATCGGAGAATGTGGGTTATTCATGTATGAAGAGACAAGAGACGAGGAGGAGGGTCCTGTCCCAGTGATTTATGCATGAGCTCAAAATGTTGATGACAATATTAAGTGCCTACCAGTTAGCGATGCTGAAAACTTAACTATAATATCTACACTTTGGACAGCCATGAATATTGCTGTAGTGGGCAATGAATCAAAATGTCAATCCCAAACTATGCAGATGATAAGTAGACCTCTGCAAAGCCTTAGGGACACACACACACACACACACACACACACACAATGTCTCCATGAGAAAAACATCACATGAATAACTGCCAGCTAGTTTGCTAGCACAGAGCTCATCACAAGGGCTACCAAGCTTGTTGCTTCAGGTTTTTTGTGATTGTTGTCATTTCAAACGGCCGCCAGTCTTGCTTTGTTTGAGTGCAAGATACAATCAAATAAAAAACGAGAAGACCTGGCAGGAAAATGAAAGGAGAAGCTTGTGTCTGTGTGTGGCCACGCAATGCAAGCAGAGTATGCCCATCCACACTTCACTGGAGAGCAACAGTATGCATGTACCTCTTCAGTCTCATGGCGTTTCACTTAAGGTTTGTTAGCCTGTAAGCTAAGTGAGTGCATTGGACATGATTTACATTAACACTTTTCCAGTCAAACAAACATAAAGACAGGAAATACTAGTGTGTAATGTTGAGTAAACTGAGTAAATTGCTATAATTGCTGATAACTACATGTTCCAAATGTCTTAAAGAAACAGTTCTGGGAAATACACTTACTCGTTTTTTGCCAAGAGTTAGATGGATAACATTAATACCACTTCAAAGTTAACTATGAAGCTCGATCTGGAAGTCAGTTAGCTTAATTTAGCATAAAGACCTGGCTCTGTTCAATGTAAAAAAAAAAAAAAAATGCATTCCAGCACCTATAAAGCTGACGCGTTATATCTTGTTTGTTTAATCTGTGCACAAACGATATGTGCTGGAACTCTTTCCGGGCGCTGGGATTTCCATAATGTACAGGTCCTTGTAAGTTCCAACTTAGCCTTCATTTTAAACTAGTGTACTTTTTTAAGTGGAGATTTACATGTTACTAAATTAAAACAGGTCGCCAAACACAAAGTCGTTTTTACGAAAAGAGTTGTTACTACATATTTACAGTTTACACACCAAGTGACTGCCAGGTATAGCTGACTAAACCAACGGACAAAACTAACATTAGCTTGCTGATAAAATGCGGTTTAATAAAGAATTCAAATAATATTTCACAAAAATAACACAACATACCTCAAATTACAAAACTTCATGGCAATAGTGTTTTGCGAATAATGTTAGCAAAATCAGATATCAGATGTTACTGCACGAATAACCTCTGTATTCATATTTCTCCATGTATGAATACATAATAAAACAAAGTTATACCTATATATTTACAAACAGTTGACAATTAAGGTTAATATATTTCATTCATTTGTGGTAGTTATGTTACACTTTGTGATGCTACATAAACTTTGTGTTTTATTGATTGCTTTTACAGTGCTACAAATGTTTTCTTGCAACTGATTAACATATTACTAAAATGTTTACTAGCTAAGACGGTTTCTCAGGTTTTAATGGTGCAACCTTAAACAGCAAATTGCTATTTTGAAACTAGTAGCTACAGAGGTCCGCGCATGATAGATGTTGCTCTCCAGTGAAGTGTAGGATGGGAATAAACACATTACTCTGCATTGTGTTGCCACACACAGACACAAGCTTCTCCTTTCATTTTCCTGTCAGCTCTTCCCATTCTTTATTGAACTTTGGTGTGAGCCGGCCTGGCTTTTTGCTTCCAGTCTTCACTAAGCTACTGTAAGCTAATCATCCAGCTCTAGCTTTATCTACAGACAGGGGTAGCCTATTTATCTTCTCATCTAACTCTCGGTATAAAAAAAAAAGTGAATAAGCATATTTCTAAAATTGTATATACCTTTATATGGTAATCAAGCTATCTATGATTATTAGTATAACATGTTTCTTTTGGTTTCTATCATGTGGTTTCATGTTTGGAAAGAGGCAGGTAGGAAAAGTAATTATCGCCCACCCTCTCAACTCCTCCTCTTCTCCCATCTGCGTTGTGTTAAACAGATAATGGTGACATCCAGCCACTAACATGCACTTTTTAACCACTTATGGGATTTTCTGCGCTTCCTCACTACATATTGATGAAACGTGCCAGATTATGATATTGTAAAGCAGCCACCAGGTCAGTGCAAAGCACATGAAAGTAGCACACCAGGAGCACAACGGCAAAATGCTTTCCACACTGCTGCCTATGAGAGCCACTGAAATATGTCAACAAATGATATATGTGGCTGATCTTTTAAAGCCTCAGGGTGGGCCAGACATCTGAGAGTTGTCAGAAGTGAGGAGGAAGACATTTTCACACAATCGCTTGAATGTTCACAGTCTGTTCTGCCTGGAAGAGCTTCATTGACAGGCATTAAAGGAAGCCATGCTGAGTGTCAAATGACTAAAATCCACCCAAAGACACAACCAGATAGTACCATAATGTGAAACGTTGAGCTTCTTTAGAATCCGACTTTTCTTTTGATTTTCTCTCACATATTTCTGAAAGTGTAACAAAAATCATTGTCATTCTTGATAATTGATATTAAAATGATACCTGTCAGAGATAACATGCCGTTTTTTAAGTAGATGCACAAGTTTGAATCCCTGTCAGGAGTTGTTTGCAGTGAGAGGAAAAGCAGCAGAGCACTTCTGACATTTCCTAATGGAGATAAAACATTTCTAGAAAATAAGACCTAACTGTAGATGACACTTGGTTTTAACAAGCCTAGTGAGAAGACCAAAATCCCAAGGTAGCTACTTCAGAGCAGGCCAACAGTTTTTCTTATCGTTCTATCAGATGATAGATGATTTCACTTTTAACTCAATGTCCCTATACAAGTGTGCATCTGCATGTGCACACCAAATTTTCTGCAGCAATACTGCACTGCAGGATGGCATATCACCATGTTACAATGCTCAAAGGCTTTCCCTCCAAAGATCAGAGCATAAGAGCATAAATATATATAGGCTTATTATTATATTAAAAATGTGTGAATTTAGTTCAGTTAAATTACTGTCCATAGGAGAGGAGATGTAACAATGTTTATGAGATGTTAGCACTTATTTGTTATTTGTACTCACCAGATATGAAGTTTGTGTGTATTAAATTATATAACAGCATTCCCTTCAGTAAAGTAGGCCATTTCCCATTGAAAAGGATTCTGATCAACCAATTATTAGATTGTCATTAAAATTGATAACTGTGTTAATCACTCATATAGCAAAAGCAGCAGGAAATACAACTCTTTAATATAAAGGGATTGACTTCAGACTGCAGGTAAAAGTGGCTAAACTCAGACACATACCTGAAAAAAAAACAACGTAATCTGACATTTGGGATGTGGGATGAAATCTGGGATGAAATATCTGATTTCTTAAAATCAGATGTCTCAGGAGATGTAGGCTATCCCATGATTTGAGAGCATCCTCGAACAAAATAGGTTAAAATGACTAGGCTAATATATCACCATAAAAGGACTAAACACCTTTTACATTGTCAGTAACTGCAAAATATTATTAATAATAATATTTTATTTTGGAGCATACAAAATGTATTGTCGGTCATAAACATCGATTCATAAAACAGCCGTACAACAAGCTGAATCAGGATTTCTAAACTCATCTATAATTTGACTGTGAGAAACGTGTTGGTCCGTGATGCGCTCACAGTGTTGGAAATGGCTTTAATGTCTATAATTAACTAATTGTCTTTGGCTTTAGTGAACTGAGGCTGCAACTGACTCTTCGCCACAAACCTTAAAAGGCAGTTTTCCTTTTAAAATAAAGAAACAATATTGCTAAAGTAAAGGATAGCCTACTTACTTTTTGCAGATATCCGTAGAACAGCAATAGAAGGAACAACTGTGAAGCATCCATCCTGTCTTTAGTTTTTGAGGTATTCTAAATAAAGGCTCCTCGATATCTGCAACACTCCTTTGAAAATATGTAAAGGTGTGTGTGGATGAAGCGCGGCTGTGTGTAGGTGTGTGCCTATGTATGTTCAGATGTGTGAGGTAAGCTGCTGCCGCTCCATCGGACTGCGCTTTTACTCTGTGCGCTCCGCCAGCAGGAGAGCTGCATCTGTTTGACAGTACCGCTACCGCCCCCCGCCCATTCACAAGTCCACACACACCGCGGGTCGGCGTGTCACAGGAGGCACTTTGGAGGCTGCTGGTGACGTGGTTAAAGGGGGCCTAATTAGGCCTAATTATTGTGTAACCGTGACTCGTCGTTGGTGATATCAGTAGACAGGTTGCCAACCAAATGTAGAGCAAACTTTAACCAACTTTTTTGAAAATGAAAATGTGCTGTTTCCATTAGTGATGGGTCGTTCACGAATGAGTCGGATCTAAGAGCCGGCTTTTGTAGGTGAACGACGGGAGCTGGCTCGCATATCCGAAGAGCCGACTCTATTTTTTAAAATATAGCCTATAGAAATTAAATCATTATGTAATATATAATAAATAATGAGTGAATTTTATTTTATTTTAAATAATTGACTAATTCAAAGAACAAAAAAATAATTATATAGGCACACATTAGTTTCGACTGTCTGATCAGCCTCACATTCTGTTCCTGTCAATCATACACAAGGGGCCCTATCTTGCACTCAGCGCAATTGCCTTTGTACACCGACGCATGTATCATTCCTATTTTGCACCCGACGCACAGCGGACTTTTCCCTCCACAGACGCACGTCGGTAAATTAGGGAATGTATTTGCGCTCCCGGGGGCGGTTCAGCGAAACGAGGAGGCGTGTTCCGGCGCCAACGTTACTTTGTGCTATTCTGCAGTTTCAGAAAACAATTCCGCCACTGACCAGGAAAAACCTGGTCTAAAGTCAGTGGCGCTAGTCTAAAGTCAGTGGCGCGTTATTCAGATGCTATTTTTAGGCCGCATGCTTGGCCATAATGTAGCGTGTGCACAACGCGCATACACTTCTCTCATCTAAATGGATGCAGCAGTTCCCATTTTTGCAAACCATACATAATTACAAAGGAAAATATACTGAAAATGCGCTTCAGGTGTTTGGATAGGTCAGGAGGCACTTTACAGTACAGTCCTCAAAAAGTCGCAGCATTCTTTGTGGCTTGTTGTGTTTTACACATTTCCATGAATCATGGATGTGTTGATGACATAAATGAGGAAATATTAGAGGACTTAAGGAGACGTGATGTTGAACTACGGCGGGATCTGGTCTGGGGTAATGCGCGATGCGCTCCTGATGGAAGCGGGTGGACGGAGATGGAGTGGGGGAGAGGAAGGGGCACAACATGTGCAGGTGGTGCGTTTGGAGGGCCCACGCCCATGGCTGCAGCAATCCTCTCCAGACTTGAGGAGATGCGCCCGAAGTAGCGCCGCAACATCGCCACCCCGGACAAGACGGCCATTTATTACTTTGCGCATCTCGCACCGGCAGCTCCGCCGTCGCGTCGCCAGGCAAATCAGCCGTCATAATAGTAATCCGCCATGGAACAAGCGTGCCTGCTCTTAAAGGGAATGTGAGATGACGCTCTGATTGGTTTATTGCACGTTACGCCCAAACACACCTAGCTACTTCAGACCAACCCATTTTAGATTTGCGTCGGGCGCAAGAGTCATTTATCCCGCCGGTAAAATAGCAACAGCGGCCGAGATCCGCCCACAAAGCTACTTGCGTTTTGCGTTTCATACTTGCGTTTCAGATCGTTAAAATAGGGCCCAAGGTGTCAACCAATTATACGGCATGAGGGAGTGGCCGAGCCATCATACACACACACACACACACACACACACACACACACACACACACACACACACACACACACACACACACACACACACACTGTCAAACTCGGAGGAGAGGACAGAGGAGAGGAAAAACAGCTCTGAAAACAAAACGGAGAGAAAAAGAGGGACCAGTTTAATCCTTTCAGTTATTTATTTTTCTTTAATATGGGTTCTATTATGTTGTTCAGATTCAGATTGTATTTGTTTTGAATGTTGTTTCTATACATTAAAAAGTTGTAATTTAAATGCAAATATTTAATAGTATTCTTTTTTCATAACAAATCAATGCATTTTTAAAGAAATTGTGAGACTAGAATTGTTTTTCACACCTATTATAGTCAAAACATAAATTTTTTAAAGAGCCGTTTGTCAGCCAAAAGAGCCGTCTCTTTTCAGTGAGCTGAGTCAAACGAGCCGGCTCACGAAAAAGAGCTGGAATACCCATCACTAGTTTCCATATACTTCGTCGGGATAAGCAGTAGGCTAGGTGGCGCTAATTCTCCAGGCAGGTGCTATTAGGCCTAAACCACTGCAGAAGAAGACAATGAACGACTAGATGACATAATTAAAACATAGACAGTAAAATTAATGGAGAAATCGACGCTGTAGACTTCCACGGAGACCAGTGAAGTCTGTCGGTATGGTACCATTGACATATGTACGGTACACGATCCGTTCTGCCTGCACGATCCGTTCTGCGCATGCGCAAGATCATACTGTTTTACCGAGGATACGGATACGACGGATACGACCAGCACGATCTGTTCCACGCTAGCCTATGGCTAGCCTCCACCGGGAAGCTAACGTTAGTTTAGCTAACAGTTAATTCGGCTAACCGCTAGCTGACAGCTAGATTCAGTCTAAAATAACGTTAAGTCAAACTTAATGGGAGAAGCAGGCTACAGCTAAATTAAGACTTTACAATAATAACAATAAAGACAAGTATTGAGTGATTGTATTTTAAATGAGCATAATTAAAGTAGAACTGACGCAACAGCTATATATGTTAACGTTTATTTTCAAGTTTTATTTTGAGGGTCTTTAAAGTTATTACATGCTGTCTCAGCTAGCGGTTAGCCGAATTAGCTGTTAGCTAAACTAACGTTAGCTTGGCTGTCGACCGGAAGCGTGGAACAGATCGTGCAGTGTCGTAAATCCTCGTACAACAGCGCATGCGCGAACATTTTGCGCATGTGCAGAACGGATCACGCATGTGCAGAACGGATCGTGCAGGCAGAACGGATCGTGTACCGACAAAGTCTATTAAAGCACCAAAGCCGGTCTATATTAGAAATTCTTTGGAAGCACTTTTCCGGTGATGGCTGAGCGTTACTGTGCAGCCTCAAACTGAGGTTGACATGTGACGTGAGCAACCTGTCTGAAAGCTGTAAGTCTCCTGGTAGCTGTGCCAAGAGAAATCTCAATCATTCCGAATCTTGCAGAGACATAGAGCGTAGGTATATGTAAGGAGATAACATAGGCACAGGCTAATTATTGCTAACTAAAATGCTAGTTAACATTAGTAATTAAACTTAAACAGCTAATGTACGTAGAAACTGCCTGCGAGCTTCTCCTGACTATACAGTAATTCGTCTACTGTGCGACAGAAAGTCGTGTGGTTATATTAGCCTATTTTTACAAAAACGGCTGCTACGGGGCCATAACGTGAGATACAAGGTAATGGAGCCTTTTATACATTGTCTTGTTTCTTTAGAAATAAACAATGGACAAATAGAGTCTTTAAACGCTTCAGATGTAAAGTTATTTGCTGTCAAAGTGACGCCAAAAGGAATGGCAGTCAATGGTATGCTAACGGCAGGTGATGGCTTGTTAGCATCAAAATGTCTCCATAGGACGTACGCTTAGCGGATGCTCGCTTACCCCCTTGAATTAAAATAGCGTCAGTCTAATCTCCAATGGCTTTTAAAAAAAAGTAAAAAACATAATTTGCTGTTATGTCTGTTTCCATTGAACTTTGTTGCTTTTTACTTTGATCGATGCACCAACTTCTCAACCTCAGCCAAGCATAACAAGTTTTTTTGCGATATTTTGAGTTTTTTCTTTGAAATTTGAATGTTTCCACTCAGTTTTCATATTGCTGAAAATGTGCATAAAAACAGATACAGTTAGGTCTAAAGTAGCCTATAGCTCTGGTGGGATTTTGTACATAGCCTACAAAAAAAAGAAACATAACCTCAGTGTCCTCAGTGATCACAGTATTTTCTTCTGCCACAATAATAACACATTTCCCACAAGGTTTATGAGCCTCAGTGCCACTGTGAGTGTTCATAATTACAAAAATTAGTTCAATGGTGACATACTGCAAAAACCTAAAACCTCCAGGCTGGAATGCATGCTCTCCTTGAAACATCTATCGCTGGTCCTGTGAAAAGTCTTTGGATAAATGAAAAAAATCATGGAAAACAAACTAGATTTTTCCAAAAGAATTCCCGAATTCTATATTTCTACAGTTTGGACAATGACAATTAGAGGCACAGAGGTAGAAGAACTTCTGGGTGTCCAGCAGCTCTTTGCCATAATGTGGGAATAAAGCTGCACGATGTGTGAAGCAAGGAGTAAGAAATAGACAGGTATCCACTAAACAGCTGCTTGCTTTGCATGACAAAAAGTCCATTAGAACTGATCTAAATTGCACTGGTGCACCCTCTTGCAATTGCTAATGCATAAAGATGAGAAAAGTGTAATGAAGAATAAGATGTTATGCAAATCCAAATCAGTCATCAACAAAACATCAAAACAGAGAGAGAAGACAGATTTTGTGTCCACCACTTTGTTGAACTGTGAATTGCAATTTATGTGACTTAGATGCAAAGAAAAGTTGAGATAGGTGGTGACAGAGGACAACTTGGCTATATTGGGTCAAAGGGAGGAATTCAAAATGTTCTTAAGGCCCTTGTACCACTCCAACCCACCTGTCCCCTGCACTGCACCCCCGCATCCATCCTTGATTACTGGCTGCAGCCTCAGACGTCTACTCCATCTCCTGCGGTCCCACGCTCATGCTGTCACTGCTGATCGACCTCCACTCACAGCTGACCGGACCTCATAGCACAGCTTTACCCTCAGTCTGTGACAGGCCGCATTCACCCTGCGAGGCATTTCTCTGCATGAGCCCTCCCATTAATATTGATAGAAAATATTCTTTGCACAAACCAAAAAATATTTTCATCTTCCTCAGATCACATGTTACTTTTGTTGTGGGGCCTCACCTCATGTTCCAAGTCTAATCTGAATGAGATGGGGTTGCCTTTCATTTCTCTAAAATATTTCTATTCCCATGTATCTATGTGGACTCAATGCTATAGTATAACAGGAATGTTGGGGTGAGAGCATGCTGTAGTGTATATGACATGTAACAAGTAAAAAATATATAACAATACAAGCTATATAATGTACTTTGTTTTGTTTTCTAATTCATTACATACAAAATAAATCTAGAGTTTCTTAAAGCCTGGTTCACACGGGACGATTTTAAAATTGTCGGACGATTTTAAAATTGTCGGACGATTTTAAAATTGTCGGACGATTTTCCAATCCTGAGAGGCGATAAAAAATCACGGGTCTAACAGTTTTGGTCGTACAGTGTGTGCTGCACAGCACACTGCAAAATCAACACATAACACACGAACCGATTTGACTGCCGAGCATTCCCAGGTCAGACGGGAAATCTCGCAAAATCCCTCGAGATCAAACGCGACTTCAGAGTAAGCAATCATGGCGGATGCAGTGGCGATAGTTTGTAGTTTGTTTTTAACCGAAAAAAAACGTTATCAAAAGAAAAGGCGATGGTCAAAGAAGGTGAGACAACGCGAGCATGGACTATACTCAGCTACATCATGATATGGAGGTGAGTCGTTACGTACTTCACAGATTAATTACCGTTGAAATACACGTTCATATATTCGTTTCCATGTACTCTGGTGGACTGCAGTTGTGGATGTAGTTATGCCCATCGACTGTATTGTATGCCACAGTCCACAGGCTGCGTGCTCGTTTGTCCCCGGGGGACACAACACACGAGGAGAAATCGGGCCAAAAACATCCAACATGTTGGATATCCCCGATTTGAGATCGGAGCGGTCCCGACGTCCTTCCGAGCAGACGAGAGCAGTCTTAACACACCACACACGGCAGGAATATCTGATCAGATTATTTTACGATAATTGGAGCGTCCTTAAGATTGTCGGGAGGGGTGAATCGTGGCTAAAATCGGCCTAATTATCCTGCCGTCTGTACCAGGCTTTAGTTGCAATTGAGACATTTGACCTTTGCATCCAGGAAGTTGATGTATTAAACTATAGCAGAGTACCATTGAAAACTCAAGGGTCCTCGTCATAAAAGATTTCTATCTTAACAAGGTCATTTTATACTGAATTAAACTCAAGCTACGTGTGTCAGGATGTGCCTACACTGAAGAGGCAATAAACGATAAATAATTAACTAACTTATATAATACTTTATTATTTACAATTAGGATAAACAGTTCCTTCTGGTCTCAGAGAGGGGAGGGATGAGTAGGTTACACTTTATTTTAGACATTTCATCTTGCATATATATTATTATTATTATATTATCCATCTCTGAGTCTTTAACAGACTGTCTTTAAACAACTCCAAAATCCTTCACAATTACAGTATGTCACAACCTAGATTAAATTTACTGTAACAAGCAGCCAGCCTACAGGAGTTATTTACTGACCATCAACAGCTCCCACTAGTAGGTATAGGCTGCGCAAGTGACCTACGCCATTGTGAGCATTTATACTTGTGTCTGAGTCGCTCCGCAATTACACTGAAAAAAACCCTGCTAGTTGGCGCTAGGACTTCTATGTCATGTTACTTTTCCTGAAATTACTGCAACGCAGAAAAGAGAGAAGACATCGGAGGAGATGGTGTACGTCCATTGAAACGATTGAGGCAGAACAAGGGGGATTTTCTGTGCTTTTTCGGCTACTGAGAGACATGGACAAATAAATGCCATGCTACCAAGTGGACCAATCACAGTTGTTGTGGTCTGCGTTAGGCTCCGTCAGGCTACAGCGTAGGCTACGGCCTCCACAACTGAAAGAAGGCAAAACTACAGGTGGCTTGCTGGTAGTTACATTAACACAGCATTGAAATAAAACTTTTGAGTTGCTGGAAGGTGCATTTTATCACTTTTGGAAAAGGCCACATCCTATCTGCAGAGAAAATAAACTCTCCATTAAATGTTAAGAAAACAATTACATACCATTTTTGTCAAACAAATGTATTTGTTATGTCAAAAAAGTATTAAGTATAAAGTATTACCATGATGATTATTATATTAATAATTATTATTATTTAAGTCTTTGTGTGAACTTAAATCACTTTTTAATGCTTAAAGAAGCCCAAGTGTTGTAACATGGTTTAATATTTAACCATTTTGTAGTGCTATATCTGGAGCACAAAAACCTACAAAGGTTAAATATAGAAAAACTTTTTTATAGAGTGTAGGCCTACTGTCGAAAGTAAGAAAGTGGAGTAAGTGATAATCTTGATTCCATCTCTTTCAAATTTGACGATTATCAGTGAACATCTTATCAAATATTAAATGCACTTCTCTTTATTCTCATTTCATCTTTGCCTGCCATTTATGATCCAAGCAAGTCAGCCATGTTAATGTGTGAAGGGGGTTTTGTAGGCATGATATTAACTAAATGTAATATAAAACATTAATAAATGTGTTTTGGGTGTTGCTCCTCAAGCGGATCCACATCATGTTTCAACAATAAAGCAGGACAATGTTACAGAATGAAACTGGGGTTGCAGTATGTCTGTCATCATTATAACCCCTGTTATTATGTCCTCACAATGCTTTTCCAGGAATCCTCCCACCACTGTGGCTGTTGTTCATCATTTCAGCCTCTCTTTTCTGTCTCCATTAATAAAAAGCCTTAACCCAAGGTGAAGGTGAGAGCATTAGTGTAGTGTGTGTACTGTGTATTATGTTGTGTGTGTGTGTGTGTATGTGTGTGAGTTCCATTGTCAGCTTGTGATTCAAACACATGCAGACAGGACGTTCACCAACTGAGCCAGGTCGGAGTGAATAGAGCAAGAGGAAATTGTAAGTGAGTTTCCACACCTGCGTTTTTGGCCAACACACAGATTTTACATTAGAAACACATGCACATATTTTACACATTTTCTTTTGTGTGTGTGTATAGCCTATATATATATACTGTATATCGTTCTTGTAAATATAAATGTTTTATTTCATTGTAATATAATAATAATATTTCACTGCGACAACAGCGTTTCATTTTGCAATCCTGTACTGTATAATGACAATAAAGCTGAACCTTGAAACCTCCCTTGGTTAGCTATGAACTGTGGGAAATAATCAAATACATGGTATTGGGTTTGAATAGGAAGTTTTTCATTAGTTCTTCAGCTACACAGCAGAGTCACAGCCGAGGGCAGCAACAGGAACTTGAGATGAGATTCGAATCAATACCGTTGAAATCTTTGTAAATATTGTAACTATATTGCTGTCAGTCACATCTCCATTCATCTGACTCTGTCTAATTTGTACTTCAGGCACTTGTGCTGACTGGGAATCTAAAAGCATATTAAAGGCGTGAAAGAGGAGGAAGAAGAATCATGTGGGGGCTTGCAGCCCTCAGGCCTTTTTTTTTTAACGTCATCAATCCAAAGTAAATACTCCACACAGTTTTTGGAAAATTGTCGAATCAATACGGCTTTATCTAAGGTGCTGCAATCAGTGCAGAGTGAAGAGCTGCTTCCTGTATACTTACGCAATTAAAGCATTTGCTCCAGCGGCCAGGTTGCCCCCTGGGTGATGCACACGGCCTAAAGATCAGCCTAGTGATGCACAAGTAACAAATATGCTAAAATTTCTGGAAGACAAGTACATTACATATAAGCTTTTTCTACCTGCTGTATTTGTACTAAATCTCAGCTTTTGTTTGGTTTACAAAAGAGATACACGTCCATACACACAGCTCAAGGCAGTTGGCTCTGTGGCGAGTTTCTGCATGTCAGTAATGAAGGCACGCGTTACGGTCTGAGTGCCAAACCTCAATATCCAGCGTTCCGCGTGGTCTGGAGGCTTAGGAGAAGCTCTCTTTGCTTAAAGGCTTCTCATGTCTTAAAGGGTAGTTTGCACTTTGCCTTGGCTTCTGTGCTGTTTGCTGTGGAGATGTACTAAACATTGCTGCAAGCTGCTGGAAGAAGCAAAAGGTGAAAACATGATGAGCATTGTGCATCATAATGGCAGTACAGTGTGGTGACAGCAATCACATTGACAGCCAACTTGATTTTCTCTGTGGTGAGGTATGGAAGAGCAGCCTGCCAGCTGTGGTACGGCCACTCAGCTGTCATTTTTATATTCTAGCTATACATTGTCATTTATGTTTGTCTCTGCACAAACACAAAGCCAAAACCAGAGGTGGAAAGTAACCAGGTAGGTACAGCCACTCAAGTACTGCAGCCATTTAGTAACAATCATGCGGTATGTGTACTTACCTTGAGTATTTCAGTTAAAGGTTACTTTATACCTGTGTTTTAAAATATTTAAAAGTGAAATGTTGTATGTTTTACTCAAAGCGTCCTAACCCAGAAAACGACCGTATAGGTTGATTGTGCAAGTAGCCCATTATTACATTTCTTGTTAGGCATTTAGCTGTATATCGCAAGAGCAAACGATGAAGGAGGAAGGTTGGTGTGGTGGATGAATAGATGTACGATAAGAACTGGATACAGCGTTCCACCCTTTCGTTCCTATGAGAGTTCCTCAGTGGCACATCAAGCCAAAAACGTTCAACTCAGTGTATAAATTACCCGGATGATTTGCGCTGCTTCCACACTATGGGGACCATAGAGCAGGCGCACTAGAGACCTCCGCTGGCCAAGTCGGCTATTTCCGGTTTAGCGCTACGGCTAACTTGAATGGGGATTAAAGGTTTTAATTGTGCGGCACTTCAAAACTTTCTGAATGTAATCGGATCCAATGGATCGAATTCTGATAGAAGATGTTTTGTCATTTAATTCGGGGGAGTTGTTGTTTCATTTGTAAGATAAATATTGTGTTATTTGTCTTTTTAAAATTACATTATAATAATTATGAGTTTATCCATTAGTTTAATATATAGCAACAACATTCTGACAGAGACCATTTTGCCTAAAAGGTGCAATATGTAATACTGAAAGCTAGTGTTTAAAATAGTTACTGCAGTACAAATTCAAAATACTGGAGAGAGTCGTCTCACCCGCCCCCTCCTCCCCAGACTCAAAGTTCACGGAGGTTGCCAGGCTGAAATCCCAATTTACAGCCCCCCTCTCTTGGCTTAAAATAACTCAGATAGAGTTGAACGCAATACTTTTAATGTAAAGTATTTTCCAGAGCAGTATTGCTACTTTTACTCAAGTAAAGGATCTAAATAGACAGAAATGAGTACAGTGTGATGAGTAAATTGGCAAAACACAATCTGCAATGACTTGATAAGAAATCTGGGTCTGAATGGTGTAATGACAGCCTCATCTCCTCAAGGAGAGCCTCTTTTCGTCCGTTTAATTTGCTCTCAGGGTACTTGCAATCATGAAATCGTCAGACTGCTTTTGCTAGAGCGAAGAAAGTGGTTGCTTTATGTTTTTTTATCATTGAGGTCATCAGTGTTAAGTGACCCAAAAGAAAAACAGCATGACATTGATCTGCAATCAGAACAAGATGCTTTTAAATGCCTAACTGCTGTCCTGATAAGATGGAAGTATCTGTCACTTGGTTGAGTGATTTCAAAATGATGCCTACATAGTGGGAGCGAATTAACTGCAACAAAGTCAGTGTAACTGTATCCTCCTCCACAAAAACTCATCCGTTCTTCCAGGTACATCTGTGTCCATCTGCGACAGAGAGCTGCTCCTCAATCACACCTCCCAGAGGTGAAGTTAGCTGAATGCTATTTCACACTGAGACCTCACCTTTGCCCCACTGTAATCATTGTGTTTCTGGAGTGTAAAATGGTTATGGCCTTCAAACGTAAGTGGAGGACCTTTCACAATGCCTGGAGAAGAAAAAGTGATGTAGGGCAGAAGATAATGTTATTGGTGCTCCTAAATCCTTGCAGTTAAGTTTGTTGAATTAAAGAAGTGAACATATACTTCACAAATTACGCAGTTCAATCTGATTAGTTGTGCTACAGTTACTGTATAGGCCTTTAATATTATTCCATCCATACAACCGGGTCCAGGTCATGTTGCCTCCAGGCGAAGCCATGTCCTCCTGCTCTTTAGGGATGGAACACATAATCCCTCCAGTGTGTTCGGGATCTTCTCCCAGTTGATCGTGCCCAGAATACCTTCACAGGAAGGAGTCCATGGAGCTTTTTAACCAGATGTTCAGACCACCACCAGGCTGGAAAAACTGTCTCTGTTGATGTGGCATATCAGAACAATCAGTGCATGTTTTAGCCACGCTAGCAGCTTGAGGGATTGCAGTGCATTGGTCCACAACTTTGATCCAAACTAAAATATCACAACAACTGTTAAATGGATTGCCATGAAATGGGATATATTCGTGCTCTCCTCAGGATGAATTGCTAAACTAACGACGTTCCCATCAGCCTCATTCCAACTTTGTGTTTAGTGCAAATCAGCAGAAGTTGCAACATGTAGCGAATGTTGTGCTAACACGTTAAATTAAGATGGTTAACATGGCAATTGTCCTACCTGCTTAACATCAGCATGTCAGCATTATTACTGTGAGCAATGTTAGCATGCTGTCGTTAGCATTTATCTCAAAAGACTGCTGTGTCAGCAGCTTCACTGAAATTCTAGCAAGGCTGTAGACTCTTAGTCTTGTTAAATAGTGCCAGAATTAGAAAACATTTGAGTTAAAAAGATTTTAATTTTAATTTTAATTATAGCTGCTGCAAAATTCTGAATCATGCAGCCACCATTGTAAATAAAATTTGTTCTTTAAATGCTTGTTAAATTAAAAGGTTAAATTAAAAGAAAATCAGCTAAATACTGAAAGTTTGGTCAAGGTAACACATATGGAAACCTCACATGTGCACTGCTATACAGACCGGAGAGATTTGGTTTACATTTCTTATGCTCCAAATTGCCAGTCCCTTTTGATAACATAATACTCATGTACAATTCAATATGTGTTAACATTAGCAGGAGGATCTGAACAGAACACACTCTGCAAGGACACCTGAAGAGCAGCCTTGGCAATCAAAGTGAAATTGGTCAATTTGTAAACCACAGCGCTGCTGGATAAGGAGTCATTGTGCTGAAAGTCTTTGTTCAACAGCTTTCATTTGTCACAGCTTTGACAGAAAACTGGTAACATTTAAGTGTAGTAACTATACTATGACATCTGTGTGAGCCGACTTTGATTCACCCAATCACTTGCCAATTACAAAAACTTAACAAAATTATATATCCTCATAATCCTTTACATAAAGGAATACTGGCAAAATGGCAACAGTGCAGTATGTTTCTGTGTCCAGGTTTTAAAGTCAGAATGTTGCAAAGGGTAAAGTGATTATCTTGCAGTACAATATGAAATATGAAATGTGATATCTGGTGAGTAAAACATATTTAAGCTGCAAAGCGTCAACGGAGTCGTCTACGAGCAGCAGGCGAGCAGAGCCCTGAGACTAGAGGAAAAATGACTCAAGACAGGCTTCATAAAATAGAAAGGTAAAGGATTTACACAGGTTGGCATTTTGAGAACATCTCAATCAGTCAGTGTTGGTCTAGTTCACTTAAAACTTGTCCTTTGTCTCTAACTTGTAGAAAGAAGTTCAGCAAAAATAAATTAATTCCAAACGCTAGCATGCTAACAAGCTGAAGAAAGATGGTGAACATGGTAAACACTATACCTGCGAAACATCAGCATGTTAACATATACTGTAGCATTCAGCTGAAATCACCATTGTGCGCAAAGTACAGCCTCACAGAGCTGCTAGCAAGGCTGTAGGTTTGTGTATCTTTCGTCTTCAGTTAAATGCCTGTGAATATTGCACAGCCTCCAGAAGCAGATTATTGGCATGAACTCGGATATTTCACGGAGTGATGGCGTCAAGTCTCTAACAGAAAGCATGAGCATGTTCAGAAGAAGAAGCATTGTTGTGCATCTTTAAATTGGAGCACAGGACTTTTCACAGTTTGTGATTGTTTGCTACCTCTTCAACAGATTCTCACTCCCATATCGTAAAATACGGGCGCTTGGTCAGGTGCCTTTGTCGTTGTTATTGACGCTAAAAGTCTCCTTTAGCGTCATATAACGCCCTTTATCTAAACACGCTTGGTCTATTGGCTTCCCTTTTGATGCAGTTATGTAAAGGAAAAGGTCGTAGGTGGGCTTACGTTTCCGTGACATGCGGGAAGAATGGGACGGTTGGGTTTAGGAAAAGAACAGACGGTTGAGTTTAGGAAAAGAACGGGGTGGTTGGCTTCAGGAAAACAATAACGGGACGGTTGGGTTTAGGAAAAGAAAAAAACGACCGGTTGGGTTTAGGAAACGTGACACACGGGACACGAACCCTGGTCTCCTGAGTGAAAATCCTGTGTTGTTTGACTCATCCACCACCCCAACCAACCTCCCTGTGCGGAATTTCGGCCTTTCATACTACTCGCTACCGTAGTCGCTCTTAGTGTTACGTCATCTTCAAACCCCAGGTAGCTGCTGCTCTCCCTGGTACGGGTGCCTGGATAGCCACTGTCCTAACGTCCGTATTTTACGACCTCTTCAGTGTCAAACCAGCAGAGTGAATCTAGTGGCATATATCTGCATCCATAGCATGCAGCAGGAGTAGCAGGACATATAATAAAAAATTCACAGTCAAGTGGTTTTCTGTTTTGGGCAGGGACCACACAATATGCTAATGGAATTCTCTTGTATCACATTACTCTCTGGGGAAACAAAGAAAAAATTCACAATTTCTGCAGGCATGTTGAGCCCCGGCCACAGACAGCTGGTGTGAGCTAAAGGCTTAATACATTCACAGACTTCTATACTCTCTGAACAGAAAATAAACCTCGCCTGTGTTTGCCTGTAGCTTCAGAGTTGTCGGTTACAGTTTTAATCCTGAGAATATATGCTGTTTACAGGTAGTAGCTTTATTTACTCATAATTACTATGCAGAATACAATCAAAGTAGGTGTTTCTCTGCCTGGTGCATGCTGGGAGAGGCTTCACGATGACAAGGCAGTGTGTTTAAAGTTTTAGGTCATACTTTATTTTGAAAGTGTTATTCAGCTTCCTATTAGTGAGTAAAATGAGTTACTGAAAGTCTACATAGTTTAACTTAGGCATATATAAATAGAGATAAGGACAGGAGGTTTTCCTCTTTTTCTTCCAATAGTGATGAATTAACATTACACCAGTGTCCCTTGTGCAGAGAGAAATTTGATAGTGTCAATACATTTTCTGTTAAACTACAACTACACATTTCAAATATTTCCCATTTGAAATGCAAGTTATTTCATTATTGATAATTTGATTTGAATTTTCAGTTAATACTTTCAGCAAGTGCACATTACAATTTCTTAAAGTCCAAAGTGATGTTGTGAAATGTCTTGTTTTGTCTGACCAACAGACCCCAAACCCCAAAACATTCAGTTAGCTATCATATATGACAAAGAGTAGCAACAAATCTCTCAAACATTTAAGAAGTGCCAGTGAATATTTGGCCCTTGTGCTTTAAATTGATCTTTCCAAAAGATCACATCGCTCTACATAAATTCTGCATGTATTTAGCTGAGTCGAAGAGCTCATGTTGGAGTGCTAATTTAGATGTTTGCTGCATATAAAAGCAAAGGTTAACTAACTGCATGAATAAATACATTTTTATAATTCCAAGGTATCACCATTATGATGTCAGTCAAGTGTATTGAATTAGTGTGTGCAAGGTTGTTGACTGAGACCTCCTTAGCTTAATTACAGACACTGAATTAAAGGGTTCATCTGATCCAGTGAATAAACTCGCCTCTAAATTACTCCAACACCGCCTGAGAGCGGAACACCTCACCTCATCTGTCTAAATGCAGCAGAGAAAATCACTGTTTAAAAAAAATAAAATCTATTTCTTGAATTAGGGCACACGCCATTGAGTTTTTAAGATAAGATACCATAAAAAAAAGATATATATTATTGTCCCCAGGGGTACATTTTGCTTAGGCAATAGTAATACACACAGCTGTTATCAATTTAAAACAATAGTTACAAAACAGTACAGTGATAGACATACATTTGCTGGCTCTACCTGAAAGTAGTCTATATCCGACGTTTCACTTCCTGGATTGCTCCGTTGCCATCGAAAATTCCACCGGAGTTTGTTTTTTGTCAGCCGGATGTCCATTTACTTCTGTTTTGTTTGTGTTGGAATTTTAACTCCGGTCAATTTATGAGGACTATGGTTGACTGCTCCTCAGATCTCTGTAGGGTAAATCCAGACAGCTAGCTAGACTATCTGTCCAATCTGAGTTTTCTGTTGCACGACTAAAACAACTTTTGAACATTCACGTTCCACCAAAACAAGTTCTTCCCGAGGCTATTTTGCAGCTGTGCCGTTGCTTTTCCTGGTGCTAAGCGCTGCCCATGACGATTGTGATTGGTTTAAAGAAATGCCAATAAACCAGAGCACGTTTTCCTCCCATCCTGGAATGCTGTGTGGACTAGCTAGACCCTCCTCCGCAGCGCTGTGGAGGAAGGTCTGGCAAATCGAGACTTGAAAGTAAGAGTTCAAATTCTACAGAATGTGTGACGGGTGTGTTGACATGCTTTTATGAACGGTACAGGGCAGGTTTGTAAAGAAAACAAGATAAAGACATGTAAGGTAAAAGCATCACAATTGTAAAAAAAATAAAGAATGTAACTATAGTTGTATTTGTTTATGTCCAGCTGTTAAAAGATGCAGTGGCTTTTTCACACCAGAATCCTCATTCATGCAGAAGCTTTGTTTGGTGCTGTGCAGCCCCAGTGATCACACATCCCGGTCCTTTATCTTCACACCAATTGAGTTAAACTGATTACATCATAGATCAATACTGTTTTGGTGCCAGAGAACGGACTCTGAACACAGCAGACTGCTTCTTTTTTTTTTTTTAAACATCCTTCTGGGCCACATCCAGACAAACACTCTAGTTTCTGGTCTTTTGTTCTCCACACGCATCACACCCTTTATTTATTATCTTCAATGTAACTCTTTTTTTTATTATTATTAGTTACTCCGTAAAAAAACTCAATTAAAATTCCACTTTCCAAAAACCTTTTGCAAGTCAGATTAATTGTATCGAAATTAGGTCTTTCAAAAGGCACCATTGCCACTGCAGCAGCATCTGAATAATCAGCATCAGAGACTTCCCTTTACCATGACGACCTACAGCCAAACCTACACACAGAATATCAATGCAAATATATGATGCGATGTGAATAAATTCACAAAGTAATGCGTTTTGTGGACGGACATATTTTTTTATTTTATGACACTATTCATTCATTTATTTAGTTTAAGTTGTTGTCTGACAGTACATGGCCGAGCATACAAAGTGGGACAGAATATTAACTTGCACAGCCTTTGATGCTGGCTCTGAAATGAAACTGCTATTTATCACCATAACCAGAACTCATATACAACTAATGCACCTTCGCTCAGCAGCACTGAGAAGACTGTGAAATAATCTTATTTTCACAACCTGCTGCTTACACAACAGGTGTCCAGCAGGATCCAGTATATCAAAGTGCATGGAGATACTTGCGTAAAAGACATTTCTCATTGTGCACATGGACCAGGCTGCTGAATTAGCACACTGTTCACCCATCATCACCATCAGTTAAACCCCCACAGCTTAACCTGAGGGGCTGGAAGATTGCTTGAGCAACCTGTCACTTCAATTGTGGTTCAGACAAGACAATGTGCACCTAACTGAATTTACAGCTTCCTGCCTCTGGACCACTGTATGTTGATCATTGATTATTGTCTTCACAAGGTGTAAATGGTTATCACATTTGATGAAAATGTACAGGATTTAAAAAAACGTCATTATCAACAATAGATGAAATGACAATGTGAATGGTGCTGCTTATGGTGACAAGCGTAAGAGTTATCACTACACTAGTCTATGTCAACGACATTTCATTTCCAGGATTGCCTCGTTGCGGCTGGAAATTCCACCAGATGTCCCTTATTTCAGCCAGATGTCCGTTACCTTACGCTTTCTTTGTGTTGCCATTTTAAACTCTGGTCAATTTATAAGCAATAATAATAATATTAATAATAATAATAATAATTTTACATGGTACTCAAAGACACTTTACAGTAAAACCAGCACATATAGCACATTAAAAACAGATAAGCAATAAAACCAACTCATAAAACAAGGATATTAAAAGCAATAAAAAACAATAAAACCAGTAACTATCAGGTGAGAAATGTAAGATTATTGTATGAAGAAAGCTAATCTGAAGAAGTGTGTTTTGATTAGTGTTTTGAATGTGTCCAGGTCAGTACTCACATATGTGTATGGGTAGGAAGTTCCAGAGGGAGGGGCTGCAATGGTGAAAGCTCTGTCACCCCAAGTGGTTAACTGCTCCTCAGATCTCTGCATGGTAAATTAAGAAAGCTAGCTAGACTATCTGTCCTGTCCAATCTGAGTTTTCTGTTGCACGACTAACCTTTCAACTTGTTCCACCAGGACAAGTTCCTTCCCGAGACTATTTTGCAGAGGCACCGTTGCTCCGTCCGGCATTTAGCGCCTCCCAAGGCGATTGTGATTGGTTTAAAGAAATGCTAGTCTCGCATTGCCAGATGCCCGGAATGTTGTGTGGACTAGCCAGACCCTCCTGTGCAGCGCTGTGGAGGATGGTCTGGACACTGGATTTGTATGCATTTTAGTAAAATTATTTTACTAGCTACTGTTTGCTTTATATCGTTTCAGTTTGTGTAAATGATGACCATCCTATCATAATGATTAAAAGTGATGGTTCTGCAATAGTGTATTGAAACTCTCTAGGTGTTGAGCCTTGTGTTAAATCACTTTATTCCACACAATAATGTCCTAGTGTCATGGTGACGTTGTCAAAGGCGTTTAATTGCTGTAGCATAGTACTAAAGGCCCAGGTGTAAAATACACAGCCCACCACTGGTACACGGGAGGGGGAGAGGAACACACCATCAAATAAAAACACCAAAAACGTAAAATAAAGTGCCAAAAATGTTGGAAAAAAGTTTAAAAAAGCCAACAAAAACGGTGAAAATCTTCAAAAAACAATAAAATGGCAGAAAAAAATTACAACATGTTGAAAACAAAAAAGAAAAATGAAAAAGCAATAAAAACAGCTGAAATCCTGCCTAGGGCACCAAGTTGGTTAAAACCTTAACGATAGATCTCTGGATAGTAGGCCTACACACTCAACATAAGGACCACATACTGGTCCCAATGTTACTCCTGTTAGAGCACCCAGGGGGGAAACATCCCATAAAATGACCGCTAAGAGTTTAATTTACCCTTTACGAACGGAACAGACACAACATCACAGTGGATCAGTTAAGGAAATACAACAGATCACATCAAAAATGAATAACCTTCTAAAGCAGGAAACATATACATTTGAGGTGAATTTTGCCTGCCGCAAAATATAATGTTGTGACTTGATGACGTTTACCCAGAAAATATAAATGCAGCTGCTCTTTATCAGTTAAGATTTGTTTTGGGCATGTCACACAAACAATACAATTTCCTGCCTAATTATCTGGCTCCTTTTTTCTTATTTGAAAAACAAAGAAAACTGTCCACTGCGCAGGCAGCAAAACCAATTCGAAGAAATGATCCACAATGTTCGACACTAAAACACTGTTAAAAAGTAGCTATTGTGTCGTTTGGTGCTTATATTTATTAACATCAAATCAATATTTTTTCCATCATAACTGAAAGATTTAGTTTCAAAACAGAAATATTTTCAACTAAAACCTAAAATATCAGGTACTGCTGTCAGTCCCTCAGACTCAAAAGGCACAAAAAAATCAATAACCCATGTGGCGGTAGCATCAACAGACCATAATGCAACACAGCTAGGAGACATAGTTAATTCATGAGTAAGAAATGTAAAGGCCTTTTTACACCTGGGATGAAATGGAAGAAATAACAACGAATAAACAGAATATTCGTTGACGATTGTTCGGGTTCAAATCATAGACTGTATAAAACTGGTTCAAACCTTTCACACCAAGGCCGACACAAATATTTAAGTTCTGTGCATTCCACCAAAGATTAAAGTTTTGTACCGTCACACAATCATTGATTCATCATTATTTTTAACTCACTGGAGACTTGTTTAGAAAAATTACAAAGATGCACTGCGAAATACAAAAGTTTGGGATTCGGTGTGGATGGGCTCATACAAGGAAGATAGGTTTGAATTTTTTAATTAAAGTGCGAATTTCTTCGAAACGACCTTAAAAACGTTCTTTTCTTGCCTGATAGACAACGTGTCAGAGTGAACAGTTTTAAATCAAGCAACATTGTTTTAAATGTCTTGTCACCCATCCTCCTCTCCATATACAGAAAGGAAATCACCTGCAGTAGCAACAGACTGTCCCTTTTTAAATATGCTGATGACATGGCCTTGGTGGCCCGCTTGACAGATGAGCGCTCCCTGTTCACATAGTCACTCTCTGGTGGAGAGCTTCCTGGAACTGAACATCAGTAAGACCAAAGAGCTGTGTTGGGAGGGGGGCCGGGCACCTGAAACTCAGGCTGGAGGCGCAGGTGGCAGAACACGTTGAGATGTTTGAGTACCTTGTCACTAAGATCAACCACCACCTGTCCTTCACACAACATGTGGACGGGGTCAGCAAAAAGGCCCAACAGAGGCCCAAGCATCAGCTGCTCCCATCAGGCAGCAGCTCTGGCCAAAAAACAGAACTTAGAAAAAATCTTTCATTCCCACTGCAATATCCATTTTAAACAAGACCCAATCAACTGTCACTACATTTGAATGCAGCTTTGCACACCTGCTCCTATTTATTTATGGAATTGTTTGTATTCTAATGTAATTTCATGGGAGTGAAAAAACTAAGTGCTGATGGTGTTGGATCACTGAATATCTTATGTGGTGTGTGCATTTAAACACAGGATCCAGTGGTGCCGTTCCAACATTTTATTGTCCTCAAGGCAGATAAATGGTTAATACTTGGTTGCAGGTGGACGATGGACAATTTTGGATCATCAATGCATCCACAATCTGCACAAAATCTGTTCTCCTTTGCTCTTTATTTTGAACAGGACTGAACTCGGCGATATCAATCCTTTCTTTGTTCTTCCTGGTGTGGTTTGGTTTGGAGGGAAAAGTGTGTCACAGGCCTCAAGGACGGAGTTATATAATCTTGGAAAGGGGAGTAGTTTTAGTCATGATTGACAGTCCATGGATGGAGGTAAAGACTTGATATTTAACAGGAGTCTTTCCTTGGGTGCATGTTTTTATGTTGTTTGTGAATGTTCTATCAATAAACACAGAGGTTTTTGAGCCTTGAATCTGTTGCGCTAACACCTGTAACACACACCTAAAGGCAACAAGTCGATGTCCGTCATTGGAGGTTGTCGATAAAGGAGATCCCTACAAGGACGGCTGGCTGAGAATAAATTGAAACACTCCATCATAAAATAACAGATTGATGATAGAGAACAGTGTGTGCAAATCCAAAAGGTGTTGTTTCCCTTTCAATGTATATTGATCGTTGCTCTTAAACTTTGTGTCTCTGTTATAAACCATTAAAAGCAGTGGGAGGATCTTCCTCTTTCACTTTAATAACACAAATCTTTCTAAAATGTATTATCTCAGGCTCCTGAATCAGTACACAGGAGGCACCTGAGAGGGCTGAGTCAGCATCTGCCGTTGATGCATTTACTCTATTAGATGGATTTCAGAGGCTACTGGCTGCTTTTCAACACCATTATATACAGCTTCAAATGTCACATTCACAAGGTGAAAGAGGGAAGATCCGCAGAGCTTTTACACTAATTGGTGGCTCTGTGAGTGCGACAGAGTGAGCGGGCAGTCCTCCTTTAAGAGCCTCTGACGAGCCACATCACACAACAGGGCGCCAGCTGCCCGGGCTTTGATTGTAGCCAGAAATAAACCTGGCCGTGACTATCCTGTCCTCAGTTTGCTACCACGAACATCCTGTCTAGAAACACAGGTGGGAGGGGAGGGGCCGGGAAAAAAAGTATTCAAAAAGTCACAAAACAAATGTGAATATTTGATTAAGGGATGAAACTGGTGATAATGTATATTTTTAACCAATGTCATGAGAAGACAACAACACTTTCTGACTTCCCTACCCTGTTGTGGCTTTTAGCTCCAAAATCATTGGTTCCTAATGGACTCTTTTATAAATGAATAAAAAAGTGTGTTACAAATAGATACTTAAATCTTTTATTTACTCAATTAATTCTAAAACAGCTGGGCACTGTGGATATCAGCAAAAAAAATATTGCATTTGTAGGGGACTATTTTCAAGCACGGATTAATACGCATTTGGTGTTCTAGTGAGTATTACCAACCCTATCACCAGACAAAAACGTTGATATTGGACCCCAGATTACATTCAATGACAGCATATTGTTGTTTGTTTGTTTTATGTCCAATATTAATATTTTTTTTTTTAAATTCATTCATTCACTGATTTTGTTCTGTAGATAAATTGAGCTTAGAAACTATACATCTCTCTCCAATCACATTTGACCTTCATGCACCATTTTTAAGAGTATTAGTATGAGTGTCACATTCCACAGAAGTATGGCTCACAGAAAATAGCCATTGGCAGCTTAGAGCTCCATAGCATGACAGATTGTATTGCTGGATTTATAGCCGAACCTGTCCGGATCTACTTTGTGATTCTCCAGCCGTCCTCTGGGGACTTACTGCTAACATTTCTCAGGCCTGTCTCAGTGAGATAAATAGGATGCACCTTGCCAACATGATTAGTCACTAAATCACTGTGCAATGACTTAGTCAGTTTCAAGTCAAGTTTTCAAGTGAGTCTGAAAGAACAAAAATATACTAGACAGACAGACAGGCGGACGGACAGGCAGACAGGCAGACTAACAGACGGACAGATGGACAGATGGACAGACAGACAGACAGACAGACAGACAGACAGGCAGACAGGCAGACAGACAGACGGCCGGCCGGCCGGACGGACGGACAGACAGACATGCAGACATGCAGACAGACGGGGCTGTCAGAGAAGTGGCGATTCAACTCTGTGGTATTTTTTGAAGCTTTAGTTTGTGGTCTTGAACATTAAAGATGTTTCTGATATTTTGTCTATCCTAAAAGTTTCAGTCAGTTAAGGCAGTGGTTCTCAACCTGGGGGTTGGGACCCCTAAGGAGGTCGCAAGATCATTTCTGGTGGTCGCCAGATGGTTGGGGAGAAATAAAGAAATAACATATTTTAGACCTGATGAATGGTTTTTACATTAATGTGTGAAGTTTGGTAGATTTCATGTCTTATATTCAGAGCTTCATTTGTAAATCTGGAGGTCCTGGACCACAGACAGGGTGCTGTTCTGGCGGGTTAGGGAGAGATAAAAAAAATCACAAACGCATTAAAAATCCACAGAGCCTGGAGCACACTTGACAAGGGTAGGTGCTAGCTGCTAAAAAAATTATAATCATTAAAGCAAAGCATTGTTTGTTTACATGTATTAATCAGAGCATTCACAATAATCACTCAAAATCAGCAGGGGGAGGCAAGAAACAGCAGTTTACACCGGTTTGCAGCTCTTTCTCTCATCGTCGAGAGGGGTGGGGAGGTCTCGTACACCAACCTCATTATTCGGGGTCACAACTCGACAAGGTTGAGAACCACTGAGTTAAGGTGACATGTAAGGATTTAAATTAAAGTGTCAAGGGAGAGGTTATTGTATCACAATGATCTTTTCATATACAGAGTCATTTAATGATTAACAATGTGATAACATATACTGGAGTTGATTCGCATTGAAAAGAGCTATCATTTTTCATCATTTTTTGTATGAAAATTAGTGGGATGGGGAGGGTTGCTGAATCTTGAATATCATTTCATGCCACCCAAAACAAAAACTGCACGCTTAAAAAAAATAACATTTAACTTGAATCAATACCTCAGTGACAGCAACACTTAAAACACATGTATTGCAGAGCTATTAGATTGAATTATATTGGAAAGAGTGTGTTTTCCACAGCATCTTCCAGTAGATCCCAAATAGATTTTTGGGAACAAGTTAAATTGCAACGGTTTATAAATCTTCAATGCTTCTGTCTTCAATAATTACCTCTTTACAGATCTAACTGAATGGAGAGTACTGGCTCCAGTACTAAGTACTACACAAGAAAAAAAGAACAAGGAGAAACATTTTACTTTTTAAAGGGTGACTTTGGTTATTTCTGCTTTACTGGATTGTGATAGCAAAGAGGAACAGGAACATTGAAAGTGAGGAAGATGACACGCAGTAATGCTCTGAGGCTCAGATGAACCTGGGATGTCATGGCTGCATGCCACTTTGATTAGTTTAAATGTAAGAAATAGATAGTCCAGACTCAGACTTTTTCTAAACCATTAGACACCCAATTAGCTGTTTTTTTGGTTGGATTAAAATCCCATGCATCAAAGTTCCACATAGAAGGGAACTGCCGTAGCAAAAAAACACCAAATAATCTGTTTCTATTTCTTTTTTTCTCCCACCCCTCTGGCTAAAGCTCTTCATTTGTGTCTTTCAAATCTAGCTTTAAATATTTTCCTCTTGGCAGGCACCCACAAAAAAGTACAGACAGAGAGAGAGATAAAGTCTGTTCTGGCGGTCAGCCACGATGACACCACGAGGAAGACAACACAGTCTGATTGCAAGGTTGTAAGGGGAGTGGGAAAATAGAAATTGTAAGGAGCTGATGGAGAACTCAACAACCACATTTCATACAAATGCAACAGCAGGGAAAGCGTGAAAACCATGTGTCATATTCTGTATGTAAGTGCATCACACTGGGAGGACACTGGTACTTAAAGTGATGGTTCAGAGTAATTTCACCCTAGGGTCTTTTGCACCATGACCTCGAGCCAAACACCCCCCCAGAAGCTTTTTTCACTTGGGTCTAACATTGGGAGAGTTAGCGTAGAGTCGTTATCAGCTGAATAGCTTAGCGCAGGGGCTAATGGATCCAGTGATGTATCTCGTAAATGACCCCACTAATAATGCCCGAAATGATACCAAACTTCTACACTAGTACAAATAGGTTATGCACTCATAAAACGATGGATTGGAAAGTTTGTAAGTACACCAAAAGTGTATGAACACTTGCCTGCCCTCTTCTGCTCTCTGTTGCTGCTGCTGCTGCTGCTGCTGCTACCTGCAGTTAGACGAGTGCTTAGGGCCGTCTACCAATTACAACACCGAAAAGAGATGCAACAAAAATATTTTTTATATATTTTGCTGCTGTAAAACTGTAATATCCCATTTTTGGGATCAATATAATTGTATCTATCTATCTATCTATCTATCTATCTATCTATCTATCTATCTGTCTGTCTGTCTATCGATCTATCTATCTATCTATCTATCTATCTATCTATCTATCTATCTATCTATCTGTCTGTCTATCTATCGATCTATCTATCTATCTATCTATCTATCTATCTGTCTGTCTGTCTGTCTGTCTGTCTAGCTATCTGTCTGTCTGTCTGTCTGTCTATCTATCTATCTATCTATCTAATGCTATGACATCCCCATATCTGTATTTATATTTCCCCCTCCCCAAACCTGCTCTAGCTTTCTATCTCAGAGCCCGGGAAGCCCACAGGCAGTTCATTGATTTCCTTTTAAGTGATAATTCTTAACAAGCCTATTAGTTTGACAAGGAAACTTCACTAAACCAGCTGTCAAAAGATAATTGGAATTTTAGATTCAAAGGCTGTTTTTGCTCCCAGAAGTGTCATCAAGACTGTAACCCTGCTCTACTGTAGGCAACCCTGTATAATTTATTTCCGTTCATTCTCATGAAAAACTGAGGTCCAAAATAAATCAACCCTGTGGGTTTTGTCCTCTGTGTAGTCATAAGTGCACCAGAGGATCAGAGGACCAGGATTCAATTAGCATGGGAGATTGTAAGTGGATGTGATGAGATTGGTTTCTGGTGTAAGACAGGTAGGGGTTATCAAGGTGACATGTGAGGATTTAAATTAAAGTGTCAAGGGAGAGGTTATTGTATCACAATGATCTTTTCATATACAGAGTAATTTAATATTTAACAATGTGAAGTTTAAATTACGAGCATATACTGGAGTTGATTCCCATTGAAAAGAGCTATCATTTTTCATTATTGACAGCTTTTATATAGTTTTAGTCAAAAATGCATTTACACTGTATCAAAGGATTTGTTCTTTTCTCCACATCTCCATTCCCCTGCAATAAAAGTAATTGAACCACATTAAAAGTACTAAATGTGTCAAATTTTATGTCATCCATTGAGCATACTTTAAAAAAATTAAAATTATTTTATCTATTATACACTGTTCTTGCTGACACAGATTAATTCATGTTTCTGTATTTGGTGAAGTCTAATCAAAAGCTGGAATCAAATGAAAGTAATCATATCACTGTTTTACTACCCTCTATTTGCCCAAAAAAGTATGCACAGTTTTTTGTACATCAGAAATTATGTTCATGGTCCATAATGATTGTAAATGTCTTCATAATTCATAAGTATAACTTATTTAATTGTTTTATATTGTGTCTTTGTTGTTAATTGTCTTCCAACAGGTGAACCTACAGTAGTTTTTCCAATACATTCCCATGTTCTAACCTTTGCAAAGATTCTTCAGCAAATCACATTTTTCTCTCATCATATAGCACTTATATAAAGGGCCACATTAACGTTTTATTGAATGATATGCTACCATGCAACAGACTTCCGCCGTGATAGCTTGTGATAGGATTACCGTAAATTTGCTTAAGAATAATGAAGAAAAGAATAGAAATAAATAATACCATTTGAAATGCTGAATGTATTTAAGATAGATTTTGATACATGGGACCCACTATAAGACAGGTCCTCAACATGAGGTCAAGGTACAGGAGTTTATTTGTACATTCCACACTACCAAACGCAGAGTAAACTTGCCACACCGTTAACCTGGGACATCGGGGCAGTTGCCCATTTTGCCCGTTTGGTAATCCAAGACCTGGGCTACCTTTCAGGGTAAGTGAGCATTTAGGTTACCAAAGGGGGGCCATGATTTATTCGTTCTTGTTAAAAAGATTCAACAGCTTGCTCCAAACTTAACCCTACCCATGTTCTCAGTCTCAACAGATGCAACACATAACCAAAAGGACCTCATGTCCGGTCCAATGCTAAACAAACTCATATAAACAATATCACAGCGCGCCCTTTCCTCTGTGTATTTCCACACTGCACAATGGACGTGTATATCATTTATTGTCTTCATGACTCGAGCATTGAGCCTGTTTACAAGAATGAACTCTTATAACTCATGTAGATAATTAATCAATGAAATCCTCACTAGCAGTGCAGGAATTTATTTATTTAGTCCTGTTGTGCCATAAGTGTCAGTATCTTCTGTTAGCTGTCAACAAGGGTGTAACCAGGATGTAAAGCAACACTAGAGTTTATCCTGGGTATGCAGGTCTTTCTGCTGTCTTTTATTTAATTCAGCATGCATATTGTGTAAAAGTGTAAAAGTTGCATAAATGCCTTTAATTTTCCTGTTACATCAATGGTATCTTTGTGGAAAAATGCTGAAATAATTATTACAAAATAATTTCCTGTAATTTGCCTCAACCTGAAAGACTTAGATTAGAGGATGATTCATAGAGTAACACACAACACTTCCACTGCAAAGAGTGTATTATTCACTCTTGTGCTTGTTGGCCCGAGTACTAACGTTCAGAGCCAACTTGAACAAAGGAAGGAAATCAGATTCAATGTTGAAGTCTGTTCCAAGAACTGAGACTAATCCCAGAAAACTTGTATAGCCTTTGTGGGGACAAATGTATTCACGGCATGCAAAGCTTAGCGAAGGTAAATACTGTGTAATTAATATACTCTATTATTGAAGGTGTTCACCGGCCTGCCAGGTTTTAGTGTGACATTGTTTCTTCCTGCCTCTTCAGGCTTACAATGTAGTGATTTGTTATTCAGAAATGTAAATATTTGCTGAGAGGCTTTTGCTGCCTTGAAAATCTGTGGTTGAAATACTGTATATCAAAGTATGCACATACTTATTTCAAGAGTAATATCTCTGGAGACTAAAACAAAAACTGTATTGTCACTGTCACTAATTGCCATCTGTGACAGGCTACAGCTTCGCAGTGTTGTAGCTCTGGTGGTTAAATGAGTCATTACTGTGTCAAATTCACTTAAATTACAGAAGCATTAAGGGAAAGCGATGTAAGTATGAAAGTGCGTTCTGTTGGTTAGGGCTGAGATTAAGCTCTGTGTGAAACATACTCTCATGAATACATTATTCAGTGGCTGTCTCACTACTTATCCAAGGATGAGATTCTGCATTTGACCTCAAGTTAAGGTAGCAAACAAAAATACACAGCCCATTTCTTTCCCTTTTTTGCTGATTATGTCCATTTTTATCCATGGCTCTCTGGATAACAATGGTCAGTCTGCCAGTTGGTCCAGACTGAAATATCTCATTAACTACCTGACAGTTTGCTATGAAATGTTGTACTTATATCCATGTTCCCCAGAGGATGAACCCTTTTAACTTTGGTGATTCCCTGACTTTTCCTTTAGCTCCACAATGAAGTTAACATTTGTGGTTTAAAGGGAAATATTTTAACACATAGCTTAATTAATGGTTTGCTGTATTTGCTAGATACATTGATGTCAACCTCAGGATGAACTGCAAAACTAATGGTATTCATATAACTAAACTTTGTGTTTAGTCCCAAATAGCAAATGTTATTTAGACCTTCTTAAATAGACCTGCTAAATAGACCTTAGCGTTAGCAAGCATTTAGCCTCACAGAACGGCTAGCATAGTCTTATTTTAAATATACTTACCGGTATTTGGACATTCTTTGCTTCCTTTAGTCTTACCTTCTAAATACTTAGATCTCTCTGAATCACTAACACCATTTAAACAATCCAACATCTTCATCTTTAAATGTTCACTCTGAACACAAAAATCTTTCAATAGCAATTCACTCCCTCTCCTTTTCTTTCACAGGAACAGAATCAAAAGATGTATTTCAGCCCATTTCACTGTACAGATGTTGTTACAGGCAGCATATTTGGTCACAGAACGTAATGTAATGTATAATGTATAATTCAAGACCTGGGAGGCCGTGCCAGTATACTCTGGAGGACGGAACAGCATGGACTGAATCCTGCCCAGAGGCAAGTCAGACTGCCGGTGCACCAGGCACAGCTAAAACTAGACATTCAAAAGTGATAAATCATCAAAGTGGCAAGCTGCTGAAGCTTGACTTTGGAGAGGACACTCTTTTTCTTTGGTTTGTATTGAAGTCAGGGATGTGGGATTAGTTTAATTTGAGTTGCTCTTTCAGGGCATCTGCACCAGTGATGGCCATTGTAGCCTGCAGAAACAGACTGAACATTTTAAGAAGGGTAGCCTGCAACAGCTAAATCACTGTACAATAGGTTAAGGCATGTTCAAATATCAGAGAGCAATCCCATCCCAAGGTTCTTGTTTAAGTAACATGTTGGTGTCAGTGTATCAAACTATTCAGTGGCATGGGGGACACAAAAGGTTAATAGATCACAAAAAAAAAACATAATTCAGTCATAAATGTTTCATGATGAATTAATTTTGTGCCAAGTTAAGTGAATGATACGACCGGGGACTTTGTGTACAAGTGTCTACTACTCCTAGTTGCTGCCTCTTATGTACAAGAATAGATTCAGGTAAAAGAGGTAAAGAAAGGACCATTTGGCATAAGGAGAACTTTTAAAGATTATTTTTTTGGGGCATTTTTGACAGGACAGATGAAAACATGAAAGGGGGGAGAGAGCGGGAATGTCATGCAGCAAACGGCCACAAGTCAGAGTTGAACCTAGGCCCTCTGCATCAAGGAGTAAACCTCTATATGGGCGCCTGCTCTACCAACTGAGCTATCTGGGTACCCACAAGGAGAACTTCTGGTTACTTTTCATTTTAATGGAGTTCTTTTACACTATAGTACTACACTACATGTATTTAGGTTAAGAATCGGAATACATCTGTCACTACTGTATATATGGTTGTAAAAACGTTTGGACTCCATATACAATATCCTGGACTATACTGTTCTGGTTCAGTTCTTGGTGTTGCATTTTGTAGTTCAGAGAATTGGACTACAGCTGTTCACTCAGAGGCTGGAAACAATACATGCACAATTGTAGGAAATGGCCAATTAGAACTAGTAAATACAAGCAAAAAAAACATATTTACAAGTTATCTTTATTTGTTTTAACAGAATTGTATAATTACAAGCACAGCTAAGGATCATATTCATTAAACTGAAAAACTAAAAAAAACTCCATTTACATCTTTAAATTCTTTCAGATGTCACACATATTCAGTCGTTTATTTTAAATTTACATATGTAGAATCATGTGGCTGGTTATCCAGCAGCCACCGAGCTGACAACTTCAGTCTGAACTTTCTGCTAATACCCTGGTGAAGTGCAGAACTGCAGGCTGAGCAGTGACGTTCTGGATGCTGTAAGCATGCCCTGTGTGAACAGAGCAGTAACATCAGCAAAACAAACAAAAAGACTCTTAAATCGTCATAGGTATACATCTCTAATGTAGCTGTAAATTACAGCTCAAAGGTTTAGAGGATACCTGGACACGACAATGACAGAAGAAGCAATCAACTAAAACACAATTAAACATTTTAATTTCTCCTTAATATATTTAATAATATTCTTACCACATGGCACCATAAAGGATGGTCCGGGATAGAAGCGCGATTCCTCGCCATTGATGGTTACACTCACAGAGCTTGATAATAAGTTAAAAACCTTTAAAAAAAAAAAGAATTTAACAATTAAAAGAAAGCATTAATAACGAAACACTTTTAAGATATCTGGTGTACAAGAGGACAGAGAGGGAGACGATAAGATGACATAAAACACAGGAGTAGAACACCATGACAAG